>NC_020494.1:22373838-22421163 GCF_000184155.1 Fragaria vesca subsp. vesca | reverse complement strand
ATCAAATCTGAAATCAGAGAAAAAGAGAGAAGATATTTTTTGTTAGGGTATTTTTGGTTGAGGCAGTGGCAGTTTTGTAGATATTTCAGAAAAGATTGATTTTTTGGGTATTTTGCCTAAAAAATTGCTGACATGACGTGATATTATGCATTGTAAGATTGAGCTTATGTCCTTATTTGTTTAAATTTCTTGAAAAGTGGTTTTTCTGTTTTATGCAACTCTTTAAAGTAGTGGGATATCATTTTCTATAATCTTAACCGTTCAAAAGTTGAATTAACCAATAAACACATATGCAAAAAACCTAAACAAAATCCGTACATACTAGTCTGAACGTAAATATTTTCCTTATGACTATGCATGCATCTGCGCTTAAATTTACGCATAAACAGGCTTATAAACACATCTTAAAATCTTCATAGCATTTGTAACATCTTGACTTTTATGTTTTTCATGGTTTGATTGACTATAGAGCAAAAAAAGCTTTTTGATTGTCAAATCTTGTAAAGCAATTTGAACAGTTAGTTCTTAAGACAGTCAGTGAATTTTAGATGTTAGGATGTGTTATATTCCTCTTATGCATACCTTAACCCTTAAGAACCTTGTTTTTCAATACAAATAAGTATAGGTCATCCCTTCAAATTTTGTCCTATTTGAGTCAAGTCCATTTGATATAGCATACAAATTTTGAAGTTTTATCGAAGAATTCAGCTAGCAAACCCAATTCATATCTCTAACCTGATAAGTGTATACAATCATCATGCAATGCCTCTAGCCCCATTCGCTATCACACCTTACAAGATTGCAACAACGAGTGTGGTGTGAAATGTAACATAAATGCATGAGGCACATTGCTAGTTTTAGGGTGGTTGATAATTTTGTACTTGAGAACCAAGATTCAAGCGCAACA
This sequence comes from Fragaria vesca subsp. vesca, assembly GCF_000184155.1. Taxonomy (NCBI): domain Eukaryota; kingdom Viridiplantae; phylum Streptophyta; class Magnoliopsida; order Rosales; family Rosaceae; genus Fragaria; species Fragaria vesca. Next base: position 22,420,256 of record NC_020494.1, on the reverse strand, counting down.
ACTTTAATTGTGGATTATGCGCTAGTGAATAAAAGAGAGCAAAGATCCTTAACGGGAAGGACAAGTATGTATGCTATAAGGGATTCAGAGCTAATTTCAACACACCTTTACCGCGCACGCGCTTCCTTCTTAGTTAGTTGTATGTATGATATACAAATACGTATCGTAAACATATCCTACATCGAGATTTATTTTTCTTTTTATCGAGATCACATTATTTCCTTAATGCTTTCTAGACTTTGATACTAACTAGTGCGAAATAATAACGTCAGCACAACTCAAACTAGGATATAGGAGTTTTTTAGTGTTTTATATAGACGCTCTTATCAACTCGGATTATAGTCATTATACTCAGCTTCGTTTTTTCTTTATTTTAATAAAAGGTGGGAGTCCGGTTTGTATAAGGATTAAGTTTGGGTGTGTACTTTAATACATACAACGTGTGTTATGTTAAGGGCTTAAGGCTAAGCAGATCCCGACTCGCAGACGACACCTCTTCTCTTTTCTTTTCGTTTCTTCCTCGGATTGATCACCTTTCGTTCACATTCATATTCGGAAGTACTTGAATCCTGGATCTCAGAGACCCTCGTCTCCTCTCTGCTTGGTCAGTCTCTAAATTAGCTCAGCTAGAGACACCTAGTCCAATCAGTCAACACTCTCCTCCTCATCCACCTCTCACTCTCTACTAGAAACGAGAGAGAGAAAGCCTCAAACTTGCAATCTCCAAATCCAGAAACAGAAAAGGAGTTGAAAAATATGGTGAGGGCGTCAGTATTGATATACATCACAGTAGCACTCCTAGTGCTGCTGCTCATCTCCCAGTCCCCCAAGAAATCCGGCAACCACCACCGCCACCGCCGCCTCAAGCTCCGCTCCAACTTCACATTCGCTCATTCCCGCAACCCCATCCCCTTCGACCCTCTTGTCGCCGACATCGAGCGCCGCCGCGAGGACCGCAAGTGGGAGAAGGAGCACCTGGATCTCGACTCCGCCCCCGCCGCCGAGTCCCAGCCCGAGTGGGAGGATTTCATGGACGCCGAGGACTACTTGAACGACGAGGACAAGTTCAACGTCACCAACAGGCTGGTGTTGCTGTTCCCCAAGGTCGATGTCGAACCTGTCGATGGGTTTATCACCGAGCACGAGTTGACTCTCTGGAACTTGAACCAGGCCCAGCGGGAAGTTCTGCACAGGACTCAAAGGGATATGGAGCTTCATGATAAGAATGGCGACGGCTTTGTTTCCTTTCAAGAGTACCAACCCCCTAGCTGGGTTCAGAATGCAGGTACTTTTTGATGCTGTTATCTCATTCATGTGACCTTGAATGTGATTAAAGGAACTTACTTTCTTGTTTTCCATCATGTAATGTATCAGATAACAATTCATTTGGCTATGATATGGGGTGGTGGAAAGAGGAGCACTTTAATGCATCAGATGCAGATGGAGATGGTCTTCTTAATCTCACTGAGTTCAATGAGTGAGTTCTCCTTCTAAGTTGCCTTCTACATCTATCTTTTGACATAACTTTCTCTGATCTTGATCATTGTTTTCTAGCTTCCTACACCCAGCTGACAGCAAAAACCCAAAGCTACTTCAGTGGTTGTGCAAGGAGGAAGTAAGGTATGTAATTCTGGCCTGTAGTATCCATATGATCCATGGTTTGCAGGAACCTGGGCATTGAAAGTAACTTGGTTGAAAAGTCTTTTGCTTCAACTCTCAAACTTTTGTGTTTTCTAGTACTAAAAAACACCATCATGGGTGGCTGATTCAGTTTTCTAGTAAAGTTCACCGTGTCTGTCATTTGAATTGATGTCACTCTAACATGGTTTCCTAGCTTGTCTAATTGGTTGCTCATTCCTTTGCTTCCTTAGAGAGAGGGATACAGACAAAGATGGAAAGGTTAACTTCAAAGAATTCTTTCATGGCCTCTTTGATTTGGTGAGGAACTATGATGAAGAAGATCACAATGCCACACATCAGTCTGATGATTTGATGGAGGCCCCAGCTAAAACTTTGTTTGCACAGCTTGACAAAGATGGTGACGGGTAATTGCTATTATCATGTATTACTCTTCTTAGCTCTGGAGGGTTTTCTTTTCACTATTATTTACTTGGGTTTGCCTTGTTTTATTCATAGATACTTGTCAGATGCTGAGTTACTTCCCATTATTGGAAAAATACATCCATCAGAACATTACTATGCGAAACAACAAGCAGATTACATCATATCACAGGTATTCATTTTAACGAAAAGTATCTTATTTCTCATGTTTAACGGATCTGTCAGTTGGTGCTTGCTGTGTCCTTTAGATGTACACTGATGATTCATATATGCACATATATTCTTATTATGAAATTGACATCATTCTGAGTTTTACTTCACGAGTATGTGACAGAGACTTATCAAAACTTTAGTGACTTTTCTTTAGACCATGCAAAGCGGAAGCTGTAAGGAAGCTCCAGTTTTGAGCTGGAAAGCGGGTTTGGGGGATTTGGGATAATCAAAATTCTTTTGTTTTTAACCTAAAAGGCATAATGAACTCATATAGCTTTGAAATTGCTAGCGGTTTATAGTGGTTGAGGAATAGCAGTTTATTTGTTTTGGATTCGAGAAGATATAGGTGCTTCTTCCCTTTTGTTTTTTGGTTTGCTTCCCTTGTCTTCATTTTGCCCGTAGATTTCTACATTATAAGATGGGATTATCAGCTATCAATCATACAGATTTTGAAAAACCGTTTGAAAAAAAAGTATGGTGTATTGCCGAGATATCCAGTATTTATGACAGTCTAAGTCCTATATGTTTTTCAGAGTCAATTTTTTTTTATTCCTTTTATCTTATATTAAAGATAGAGGACAGGACAAAGGAAGAATAAAAGGAACCTTTACATAATGACGGTAACAGATGAAGTTCCACAGTAAAGATGTGGTCTGCATATGTTAAGCTTAGAAGGGTATGAAAAATGGGTAGATGATGTATTATCACAAAGTCCTCTCGTGTGAGGAAGAAAGAGTTCTAATGGTACTTGGTAGTGATTATGAAATCATCATATGCACCGATAAGGAACTTGCAATCTTCTCATCACATGAGTTATATTTGTGACATGCTTGCTGCCATGTATGAATTGCTAACTCTGGGATGAACTTTGATAAATTCCAAAGATTGATTGTGTTGTTTGTATCACTTTGGTGAACTTGCAGGCAGATACGGATAAAGATGGACGCTTGTCACTGAGCGAGATGATAGAGAACCCATATGTATTTTACAGCGCTATTTTCAATGATGAAGACGATGAGGATTATGGGTTCCATGACGAGTTCCGTTAATATCAAACCACCATGACTGCCTCTTGTGCCTTGATTCTTTTAGTTACATATTTCCAGGCTATCTAATTACTGCCACAAGTGGGATATGATTCAAAATGTTTGTTTTGGTTTCGATTTTTTTTGTTTCTTTCCTAGATATATGTATATGGATTATGGAATGAATTAGAACGAAAGAAGATGTTGATATTTGATACTCTAGCAACACCAACTGGGTTTGGTGGGATTCCAAAATGGTCTTCATTGTTTGGGGGGGGGGTTGCTTATGGCGTTTTTCCTTTTCGGAATGGTAGCTAATCTGAGGAAATGAGTTTAACAGAAGCTTTTCATTTACTTGTCAGTAGTCAGTTGTATTGTGATTGTGATTTGTTAGCAGTTGAATAGAGTCCAATTTGATGATGATGTTTTAATCAAAGATGAATGTATTTATCAAAGTAAGAGAATGATTGATACAGAGTAAAGGAGTGATTGATACAAAGAGAGAAACAAAAAAAGTAAAATGCCCGAAATTCATTGTTCATCGTCGGAGGGTGGAGAAGGGTCAAGGCGAGCGGCGTCCTTGGCCCAACGCATCAGCTTTTCAACTTCATCATCTTCATCAACAGCGTCGTCGTCGTAGTCGGGGGGGTTGAACATGGAAGAAGAAGAAGAAGAGGGCATAGGCATTGAGGCCTTGAGAGCTGCGAATCTGGCGGACAGGTCATCTCCGAGGACTGCTTTGAGCTCTGGGTCCACATCCGCTTGAATGGCAGTGGAATTAGAATTAGGATTAGGAGGAGCAGCTGCTTTAGGAGTAGGCTTGTTGAGCTTGAGGGCCTGGAAGCGTCGTTCGACGTCAGAAAGGTGGGATATGTGAGAGTCTACGGAGAGACTGAGCAGCATATCGTCCTGCGCTGCTCGGAGCAGCTCCTCCACTTGATCCTCTTCCGTTTTCCTCGTCTTCGTCTTCGCCTTGTTTCGACTCATCTCTTTTCTTGCTCATTCTGATTTGCCCAGACACTGATTTTATTCACAAAATCTTCCATGTGCCTGTCACGTGCCTGCATGCGTCACTGGCAACCACGGGTACCCGGGCCGTGCACAGCAAAGAAAAGTTTTGTGAGTCAAAAAGAGAGAGTATTTAAACGGCGGTTGGTCTGGGTCCATGGCTCTGTATAATTAGTTTGGGGGAGAGTGGAGTATAGAGAGAGTGAGAGAGGAATGAACTCGTCGAACCCACCCGCATACAGTAACGGCTACTGTCCACAGCCGCAGCCGCAGCACCAGCAAGGAATGAACAGAATTCGCCGGGGACCACGTGGAAGGTCACGTGACAGTGACATTAGGGTTTCTGAGGCCGCTCCCAAGCAGCAGCAGCAGCCGGACCAACCTTGCACCGACTTCGACATGGCCTATTTCCACTCCTACGCGCACGTCGGCATCCACGAAGAGATGATCAAGGTCTGCTCTTCTACTCTTTCTTTCTTTATTTCTTTTGGGTTTTGATTTACTCGAGTGTGAGTGTAATTTTACAGGATCGTGTACGCACCGAAACTTATAGGGCAGCTATTATGCAGCACCAGAGTTCTATAGCCGGCAAAGTATGCAATGATATATTTTCTGTTCAATTTTTTTTTTTAAGGTTAAGTTTGAGTGAAATATAAAATGTTGATGGAGTTGCTTGATAATACAGGTGGTAGTCGACGTCGGCTGTGGCACCGGAATTCTTTCTATCTTTTGTGCTCAAGCTGGTGCCAAACGTGTAAGCTCTTTTACTTCGTCATTTTGCATTCAACACTTGTTACCTCTTGTTATGTTTGTAAGTCAGGATTAGCCATTTCCATCTTGTCCTGTCTTGGAATTATGTTTCTCTGTCCATAAGATTTGTCAATCTTGCAGGTCTATGCTGTTGATGCTAGTGACATTGCTGTGCAGGTAATTGCTTGTACCACTTTATGCTTCTGTATATAACTGTGTACATGTCATGTAGTTTTAAAAAAAAAAACCAAAGTTATGGATATGGATTTGACATTGGGTTTGTCATTTCGATTCATCTTGTTCTCTTTTAAGCAGGCAAATGAAGTTGTAAAAGCAAACAATCTATCTGATACGATCATCGTACTACATGGGCGAGTTGAGGTAGGTTTATATGACTCTTTTACTTACTAGTAAGCTCATTAGTCCAGCAGGCTGTGATAACTGTTTAATTTTGTTCTTAACAATTTACACGAGTTTTCTGGCTTTTTATTTTTTATTGGACAAAACTAGTTGCTTATTTTCTCTGGCTTGTGACTTTGTGCTGATCATTGTCTTTATTATTTTTCTGTTTGCGATGGGGGGAATGGGGCCCTATAGAGAATGTTTCTACTTATCTAGGATGGAATTGAGTAGATCAGTATTGAGAAGTCAGTATGTCAGTAAAATGGATAGGGGGACAGGTTCTTACTGCATCTGATTATAAAAAAAAAATAAAACTGTAATCTTCATTGTATTTTCCTAAGGACTTTCCTTTCTCTTGCACCAACTTATTATCTGACTTACACATGTATAAACCAATCAATCTTACTTCCAACACTTCAATTTCTGCAGGATGTTCATATTGATGAGGAGGTTGATGTTATAATTTCAGAGTGGATGGGCTACATGCTTCTGTATGAGGTAGCTTTTAAAAGTTTGCATATGATATCCCTATAATGTTGGTTATTGGATTGTATTATTACTGTTCTTTCATAATTCTACCTCTGGAATACATACATGGGCATATATGGTTTTGAAATTATTTTTTTTGTACATGCTTACTTTTCAACACAGAGTATGCTCGGAAGTGTCATTACAGCCAGAGATCGCTGGCTAAAGCCCGGAGGTCTTATACTTCCTTCAAATGCAACGGTAGTTTTCTTCATCTCTTTGGTCTTTCAATTGTTTCGACATGTGCATTTTTAGTTATAAGATCTATTACATGGTGCTGCTTTGATGTACCATGCCAACATTATGTGTTGTTAACTTATGTATTATCAACTTAAGTATGCAGCTTTGTCAAGGACATTTTTGTATAGCATTAGACGCTAAACAAATTTGGTTCTGTCATGCTGATTTTGTTGTTGTATGTTTTCAGTTGTACATAGCACCTATCACACATGCTGATAGATACAGTGAAAGCATTGATTTCTGGCGCAATGTTTATGGAATTGATAGTGAGTACACATCTTACTTGCCTACAGTTAATCTGTTGTAGAAAAATTTGGAATTCCATGTATCCATTTTGTTGGGTCTGTAAAGATGATGCTTCTTTCCAATTTGTAAAGGGTTTTGTAAGTTAATATCCTTTTCTTCTTGCATCCTTGTTTGTGAAAGCAGATCTATTGATTATGATTGTCCATTCAATATATATATATCTTTGCCCATAGATACTGAATGAGGTTGCCAAATCAATAGTTTAAACCCTATTCAGATTCTACCAGCATCTATTGCATTGTGGATGGGACATAAAAGTTGGTTGTGACACCTATCCCCATAGGTGTATAGTTGATTTAAAAGTTACGTCGGAAGCACAACACACGATCTAGGTTAAGTAGCAGGCTAGTCACATTCATTTAGACATGTTCTACTTGTATAGGCTAAGAACTTTTGATACACTTAGCAGTCTAACTTGTCTACAATAGGATTTTGGGTCTTTCCTTGGCTAAAATTGGATATGATGCTTTGGATTGTCAGGCAGATTATGTTCACGCTGTTACCCTGGCTTATAGCTGGTGTCTGGTGGCATCAGAGTTAACAGTTAGTTGACTTGTGTATCCTTCTTTCATGTGTACTGTTTGAGGACCTATGGGTGGGGTCCATAGGTTGCAGGACTGAGTTAGGCCTTTCCAGTTTGGACAGACGATGCTTAATTTTGCCTATTGATGCTCAAATGTTGAATGAAACTTCTTGCTGCCTGTTACTGCTACTCCTCTAATACTACATGTATGCCGTCCTTGATGTCTTGCATTTTTCTTCTGCTTATTTTGTTGCAGTGTCTGCCATGTTACCACTGGCAAAACAATGTGCATTTGAAGAGCCATGTGTTGAGACAATTGTGGGTGAGAATGTTTTAACATGGCCACATGTGGTGAGTGTTCTAAATTGAGGCATTCCACATAATCATTTGTGTTTATAGTTTTCCATACCTGTAATTTCTTGAAAATGATTTATCTGTTACTAATGTCGATGTTTTTTCTTTCTACTTTCATGTGTCTTTTGCTTTTGTTCTCGCAATGACTATTTTCCTTCTCTCTGGAAAGCTCTAAATACTCATGCTCTCATCTAGATGTAGTGGCAATTATTGTTAGTGCAAGAAGCGTACAGTAAAGAATTGCTATTGAATCAAAAGATAATATATTGATTCCCAAATTGGTGTGGTATATTAACTGATGCCTTGACCTAGAAGTCGATGCATCCTTGTCAGTTCTTTCAGTGGATGTCAAGCCTTTTGCTTGATAATTAAATCTCTTTACATGAGGATTAAGTTTCCATATGATCTAAAGCATCCTGCTGTTACTGATTTGGGTGTAGGTTAAGCATGTGGACTGCCATAAAATTTCACTTCATGAGCTTGAATCTGTTTCAACAAGCTATAAGTTCAAATCAATGATGCGAGGTCTCTTTCTCTCTCTGGCCACCTAATATTTCAATTTTTTTCATATTATTGTTTCACATTTTTCCCGTCAAGAAGGTTTTTATGAGGTTCTTCTGATTAAAAAGCATGAGCTCATGGTTTTTTTGGGTTGTTTTATTTATTTATTTATCTTTCTGCAGTAGATTATAATGAAGCTGTGTTTCTAACTATTCCCTAATCAACAGCTCCACTACATGGGTTTGCATTTTGGTTTGACGTCGAATTTAATGGACCTGCAATACTTCTCACAAATAATCATGCACCATCCCAAGTTCCTAACAATCATACAGTGGAGGGTCAGCAGAGGAGGAAACGGGCAAATCCAAGTAATGCATTGGTGCTCTCGACTGCACCTGAGGACCCCCCAACGCATTGGCAACAGGTACAAATCATTTAGGTTTGTCTAATGAGTTGCTATTACAGACTATGCTATACTTTTATCATATATATATATATATATTTGATATGATATCCTGTCAGCATCTTTAGGTTTGTCTAATGAATTGCTATTACAGACTGTGCTATACTTTTATGACCCAATAGAGGTTGAGCAAGATCAAGTGATTGAAGGTTCTGTTACATTATCACAAAGCAAAGAAAATCGTCGGTTCATGAATATCCATCTCGAATATGCGTGAGTCTTGGTTTATGGTCTTGAACATATTGCCTCTTTATCATTGGTCAAATTGCAGATTGCTTGAATTTCTCATAATTAATCTTTGCTCTTGCAGCTCCGGTGGAAGATCCTTTGTCAAAGAGTCAGTGATGAGGTGATTATACTAATTACTTTCTGTGTGGTTAGCTGAAGATAAGCATGGGAAAGTCATATGTTGGTCTGCCTTTCTCTTTCGTGTAGCTCCCAACTCTCCGCAGACCTTGATTCGTTAGAGATACTTCTGGGTGACCATGCAATAACTTTTTCTTGCAAAGCCCTGAAGCAAAGGCTACTTGTTAGAGATATATAGGTGAATTAGCTTTTAGGAAAAATTTGATTTTAACTGTGTTACGCTTCAAGAATGTTAATGCAGAGTAGACTTGGTATATTTGTTGAGGTTATGTTACATTCCAGACAGATATGTGAGCTGTGACAAAGGCATCATGTACTTGTATCGTTCTCAAGTCTTGTGCGGTTTATAGTTTAGGAATTGTGTACTGACCGGAGAACTAATTAAAATTTTGTTAGTGTCGGTGGCTGTAACAAATTACAACTCTACACTTTGTTCGACTCTTCATATTAAGATTGATTTTGATCGACATGCCTCTTCTTCTTTGTTCTACTCTTCCCCTTTTATGCATTAGATGTAAGACGATTACAAGAAGGATCCAGCATACATAATATGCTACTACATTCTCTTTTTTTTGGTCAAAGATGCTGCTACATTCTTGATGTCCCAACTCTCCTGCAGGACAAGAAAAATCTACTTCACTAATTTTTTTTAAAAATTAGGTAAATCAGTAGTACCTGGCGAGCAACAGACAGAAGGAAATCCTAATCTTGCAAGGAATCAAGGAGACGAATCCTGAAAGGAAACGGAAAAGGAAACATACATACAACGGGATTGATCAGATCGTATATGTAGAAAGAACTATATATATTCGACTGCATAGATCTGAAGGTCGCCTGCTGATTGTGCGGTTGCTCAATGGAGAAAGATCCGATTGTCCTTAAATACAAAGATGTTAGGCTGAGAGAAAGCGACTTGGATTTGCTAATAGGCCCACATTACTTGAACGATTGCATCATTCAATTCTATTTCAGCCATCTTTCTTCCGTTTGTAATAAGGACATCCTTCTGGTTTCACCTACAATCTCATTTTTTCTGGCAAATTCTCCGGATTCGGATACTTTTAGAGGCTTCGCGGAGTCTAACCAATTTGGTGAAAAGCAAGTTGTGATATTCACCGTGAATGATAGTCAAGACATGAGTGAATACGACGGCGGAAACCATTGGAGTTTGCTGGTGTATTACAGAAAATCGAATGCATTTGTGCATTACGACAGCTTGGGGGGTTTGAACAGCTTGGTTGCTAGGAAGTTTTACGGAGCAATTAAGAAACATGTGGCAGCTGCAGCAGCAAGACAAACACCAAAGTCGTCTGTGACTAGATCTACTATCGGTCGCATGTACTACTCTAAGCACCGGAGTCGTCGAGTCAGAAATTATCATCATCATAAGAACAAGAACAAGAAGAAGACTATATCGGGCGCGTTTGTTATGATGGGGCGCAGCTTGCTTAACAAGTTTTATCAATTAATTCAGTATCATCCTATGAAGAAGACCATATCGGGGGCTTGGAATAAGACGTCTTCTGCCCTGCAAAACTACTACTTGGTCAATAATAATAATGGGGATCATGATGAAGACATTAGTAGTACTAGTGATAAGGATCATGATGATGATAATGATCCTTGGTTTAGAGAAGAGAGTGCTATGCCTCAGCAGACAAATCTGTATGATTGCGGTTTATATGTCATGTTTGTTGCTAGAGTCATCTGTCAATGGTACTGCGTCGACCAGGAGGAACAGCAGCAGCAGCAGCAGCAGCAGCATTGCTCTCTCTTGGGGGACGAACGGTTTCCCAATATTATATCATACGTGAAGCGTCTCGATAACAATTTAGAAAACTCAATGCGCCCAGGATTTTTGAGCTTCATTCAAGGCTTGATTCATGATCAAACCCTAACATGTAACAGTATTCCATCTTCATATTAGCCTAGCTAGTAATGCAATTGTAGATATGACCCGGCTCATTTGTCAACAAACTAGCTTATACATGATCGATCAATTATTGGATCAATATCCTTGATTGCATACTTGCTGCTTAAAATGTATTATTAAGTGATTGAGCGGGAGAGATCGAAGCTCAGAGAAAGATGAACATGTACATATATTTAAAATGAGAACAACTTTTAGGTGCCATAATGGTACAATTATTGGAATGTCGATCGATCGTGCTCAATCAAGAGGTTTTTTCTATTCTCTGCGATAAATCCATCCACTACTAGCTGCTTGATTATTGTTCTATCTGCATACATAACCCTAATATTTTTATCCTATCATTTTGGTTGGTCTTGTCCTATTAACAAGCATTGATTCATGAAAATCCCTGCGTATCTTAATCTCTTCTTCTTTTATAGTTGTTTAATCTCATAATCACTCAACCAAGCTTGCCATGATACATTTTGCGCATTATTTGTTTAAGAAATATGCATGCATACTGGAAGTGGGATATTGATCATCATCGATATTTTATAGTGGAAACATCGGACATGTTAGCTACAATTTTCTATCCGGTGTCATTTAGATTATTTTGTAAAAGTATTCAAATTAATATATAACTTAAGTTTCTGTTGATCGACCTGCAGACCCTGGCTTTAATTTGGTTAACTGATTACGCCCTAACCTAGATATATTGCTTCGTCGATCTATTCAAGCTATCAAATGTATGTTTCAGTAGCTATATATGTTTGCCTATGTAAGGTGTGCGAACTAAAATCAGCACAGTAACCTCGCTAGACTATACGAGTCGACCTTATTCTGATGAAAGATATATATTGATTACCTCAAATCTTAACTCAAATATATTGTAGAATTGTACGTGCCAAATTAACCCCAAAAGAAAAGAGTGAGCTCAGCCGCCATTATAGATGTTAAATATATAAGAAGAAGAAAGATTGCATATAATGCAATATCGTTGCTTTTAAACTAACAATCCACTCATGATGAAAAAAGGTGGTGGAAACTTATCGTATTAAATCAACTTCAAATGTTTAGCTGGAACGTAGTTAACTAATCCATGTAAAAGAAAAAAGAAAAGAAGCCGAGCTTTTCTGATGCAGCTAATTTGATTTGATTACTTCTGTATTGCTGTTTAACTACTAATCCCTTTTGGAAAATTTCTGCACTCACGTTTACGCACTGTGTTTATGAATACGTACTGCACCTAATCTTTGTCTCTGTATCGAAAGAAACCAATAGAAAAAAGAAATCATGCATCATCAGAATGAATATCCATATATATTTACTTTTAAGTCGATTGACTGTGTATGTATACACAGAGAGACTTTTTTAGTCTTGGTCGTGACTCTTTAATTACCAAGAATATGAAGCAAGTATTGATACTTAACGTGCCGACATCGATCACGAACTAAAAAAGATTATTAGGAGTACGTATATATGGCCTCTGCATTGCTTAAGGTGATCGGTGCATTGATCCTTGGTGCGTGAAATGAAATATCAGTGCTCCAAAAGGGCAAGGAATACTAAAGTTGATCGAGGAAATAATTAAAAGAATAATGGAGCAAGCCAAGCAGAGTCCAGGCTGATCGAAAAGAACCACTTTAGCGGCGGTTTACCCTTCTTCATATTCAATAATGACCCTTTTAGCTAGCAACCCAGATCGACGAGGCTCGAATCTCGTTCACATTCTTCCACAACAGACTCCAGACCAACCCTTACAGTAAAGAGCTGGATAACTAGGATTCATCATTTGGCATCTGTTTAATTTTGTAGGAAGTGTTTATGCTCGATAACACTTAAGCTTAATTAGCTACAAGAGCGTCTTTAATTTGGAAGGTACAAGCATTTGCAATAGCTCAATATTAGAATAGAAAGAAAAAAAAAATTAGACAACCCTGACAAACAAGCCCTCAGTTGTGTCTCTAATTTCCCATTCAGCAATATCTGAAAACAAAGACAAAAACAGTGATCGATTATATATTATTCTTGCTTTCACCTTTTCCCCTCCATAAACACCTTTATATATTCCCCTAAACCTCACCAAATTCTGAAACCCACCCCACACTTAATCCCCAAACCCTACGTACCCTCTGCAAGCTCAAAGTTTTTACTAGCTAGCTACCACTTTTTCATCATCATAATATTAAAGTGGCCGGCCGGGCTATATTCGATCCAAAAACTATTGTAGCTTGGCTAGCTAGCCATGGAGGTGATACTATTACTCTCCGTGGCTCTGGTCATGACAAGTTTCGGTATTAGTGGCACCGCCATGGCCAGCAGCATCACCACTTACCCCGATTTCCAACAGTTGCACGTCAAACAAACAATCGCTGCTGCTTCCACCAAGTTATACAAGGAAGAATTAAAAGAAGACAGCAGCGGATCTGGAGGAGGAAGATGGAGGGTGAAGGTGGTTCATAGAGATAAGATATTCCCACAAGCATCACACAACAAGAGCATTTTCCATGCGCGCATCCACAGAGACGTCAAAAGGGTCGACAGCCTTATGCGTCGTCTCGGCGGTAATAGTAATGATCAAGTGATGAATAAGAAGCTGGACTTTGGATCGGAGGTGGTTTCAGGAATGGCGCAAGGCAGCGGTGAATACTTCGTGAGGATCGGAGTCGGTAGCCCTGCCAGAAGCCAATACGTGGTGATTGACTCCGGCAGCGATATTGTGTGGGTCCAGTGTCAACCTTGTAGCCAATGTTATCACCAGTCCGACCCCATCTTCGACCCTTCCCGCTCTGCTTCTTATTCCGGCGTCTCTTGCACCTCCACCGTCTGCGACCGCCTCCAGAACTCCGCCGGCTGCCATGCAGGCCGCTGCAGCTACGAGGCTTCCTACGGCGACGGCTCCTACACGCAGGGCACTCTCGCCTTCGAGACTCTCACCTTCGGCCGCGCTCTCATCCGCAACGTCGCCATCGGCTGCGGCCACATGAACCGCGGCATGTTCGTCGGAGCCGCCGGTCTTCTCGGCATCGGTGGTGGGCCCATGTCATTCGTCGGCCAGCTCGGCGGACAGACCGGCGGTGCATTTTCTTACTGTTTGGTCAGCCGTGGTGACGCAAGCACCGCCGGTACACTAGAGTTTGGGAGGGCGGCGATGCCGGTAGGCGCTGCGTGGGTCCCTCTGATCAGGAACCAAAGGGCGCCGAGTTTCTACTACGTCGGCCTCGCTGGTCTTGGAGTGGGAGGCATGCGTGTCCCGATATCTGAAGACGTGTTCCGGCAGACGGAGCTAGGTTACGGTGGCGTTGTTATGGACACCGGAACCGCCGTGACGAGGTTCCCGACGTTGGCGTATGAGGCATTCCGCGACACGTTTGTTGAGCAGACGGCGAGCCTGCCTCGGGTGTCCGGAGGAGTCTCCATCTTCGACACGTGTTACGATTTGAACGGGTTTGTGTCGGTTCGGGTACCGACGGTGTCGTTTTATTTCACCGGCGGGCCCATACTGACTCTTCCGGCAAGGAACTTTCTGATTCCGGTGGATGACAAGGGCACGTTTTGTTTGGCGTTTGCTCCTTCGGGTGCAGGGCTTTCGATAATAGGGAACATTCAGCAAGAGGGCATCCAAATCTCATTTGATGGCGCTAATGGTTTTGTTGGGTTTGGACCCAATGTCTGCTAAATGAATGTGCATGCATGATGATGTGTATGCTAAACTACTAGCTAGATATCTTACATATATGCATGAGTTTTGGTAGCTTGAGTAGGTAGTTTGTGTTCATATTATATGTTCTAGCTATAGCAGATGCATATCTAGTATCAAAACGTCAACCACGGGCAAATAAATATGCCTTCGAGGAGCAATGTATTGTGGCTTTTGGTGGTGTGAATGTATGCCTAGATCTTCACTTTTCACTTGGACTAGCTAATTAGCTAGATCAAGATTCAAGATGATGAATGTGCAAAACCATTTTCGGTTCATTACTTTATCATGCTCATGATTCTGTATGCTCGGATTAAGAAAAATGCGAGGCAAAGTCTCTTATCAGAAAAAGGATGACATGAAAAACATTCCCAAAAGAGAAATGAAGACGGGTCAAAAGAAGATCACAAGAAAGAAAAGGTCATTTGCTTGGGCACTGCAATAGATCTAGAGCACCCCTTTTGCAGACTCCTTTCTTTTACATGAAACATAAACGTCTTTAAAATGAAGATCCATATATGAGAGCCCTCTACATTTGCATTTACATTTATATTTCTTCTCTCCCAGTCACATGTATTCCGATCATGACTCGAAGTATATTCCAATCATGACTCGAGGCAAAGCTGCAGCCTGCAGGAGTGGTGTGGTGTTTGAATCATGAGCCAAGGGAGCCACCATCGTTTTGGACATGCATGTGAAGTAATCAATCCACACCTCTTTAATTTGGTGTTGCTCTAGTTGGAGTGCATTCAAGCAATGACTTTTACAAAGGCATTCCCTTTTTCCTTGTTAGCAACAACATAAGGTTACTTTTGGACCCTTTTTCAAATTATGGAGATTAGGAACAAAATTACTACTTAGCATGTCTTCGACTTGGAGCAAAATATACTAGTATACTACTGATGTCGATTTTCTGGATCCTGGCTTAAAACACTTTTGTATGATAGGCCCACAGAGGTCAGAATTTGTTGGTACAAAGCAAGGGCACCTGTAAAAGCAATATGATTGACAGATTGTGTAATTTACTCAGAAAATTACTCAAATTAGTATCTCTATTCTGTTGTCGCCCCCAACAATTCGATAAAGATGCAAAAACCATTAACTGATAAAGGAGAATTGATCTATATATTCACAATGATGAGGAGAACAGCAACTACATAATCATCTTGTGTACAATAAATACGGATTAGAAATATTTACACTGCCCTAGCTTGCTATCCCAGCAGTTGGTGGGAACAAAATGCCTTGTTTCGCCTAGCAAGTCAAAAACTGATGCAGGTTAACATGCAAATCTGGCTACCCAACTGTCCCTTTCATAGGAGGATCCCTGCCTCAGTATTCATATATTTAGGCTACGAAATTTGCTTCTAGACAAGGCTTTGAGCAAGCACAAAAAATACTAAAGCTACAAACATGGGAAAGTGCATTCCCTGGTTCTGTTCTAGACCATGAATAGATATCTGAGATCCTCAACTGTCAGACGAGTTCCGGAGCCCCCGCTATTGTCTTCACCAAAAGCAGATGCAACCATTTTTCTCTTCTCGTCCTGCAAAAGCAAAGCATAAAGATGACTTTTTCATTTATAGAAGGACAACATACAGATCACTTCGTATGTTAGGATTTAGGAGTATGAACATATCACTCAGCTGTCCTCTTAATATTAGTGTTGGTACCTGTAGAGCTAATATCCTGTCCTCTACTGTATCCTTAATAGTAAGTCGAGTTACAGTAACCGGCCGGGTTTGTCCAATTCTGTGTGCCCTATCAACAGCTTGATCCTCAGTCGTCGGATTCCACCAAAGATCCAAAAGGATAACATGACATGCAGCAACCATGTTTAGACCAAGGTTTCCTGCCTTGAGTGACATAAGCATAACAGTGACCTGCAACATTTAAGATCTTGAACTTAATTGCCAGATTGAGGCAGTAAAGAAGTTCTGAAAGTATCTTATAGCATAGTACAGTTCGACATTTTCAGTTAAGCAACATTGCGATAATCTCCCATACATAGATGGGCAATCAAAAGATATTAAACATAAGTATGATAATTATGTTCAGGTTTCTAACATGCTCATTAAAGAAAAAAAAATGATGATGGGAAGGAACACATGTTAACCAGTCATGAACAATTTCAGCAGTTATCAGAGTAAGGACAAATACCTCAGGATCAGTGTTGAATTCTTTGACAGCCCTGTCTCTGGATGTTAGAGTCATTGTGCCATCAAGCCTTCTATATTGTATACAGTACTCGTTCATTGCACTCTCAACTAAATCCAACATCTTAGTCCATTGAGAGAAAATGATTGTTTTAATTGGTCCATCAGTTGGTGAGTTTGAAACTACGGTTGTGTGCTTCACAACATTGACGCCTGAATCTGGGTTTTCATTTTTAAAAAAAGAGTCTCTACTGCATCCTGCAGCATTATATTGCTCCAAATTGGGGCTTTTTGACTTGCAGTGTGACTGTATTATCTCAACAACAGCTTTGACTTTAGATGAAGTGTACTCATTCTGTACCACTACTGGGTTCTCAATCAACTGAGAATTCGTTGAACCACCATCAAGATCCTTAGAGAGGCAACTAATTAGAGTGGATTCAGAGAAAACAACATCAGGACCGACTTGTTTTTTGCATTCCGTAGCAGGGCACATACTGTCATCACCAGTCATATATTCTGACACACACTGATAGCAGAAAACATGGCCGCACAACGTAACAACAGGGTTCTCAAGCACATCCTGCCAAGATCATCAAATACCAGAAGACTTAGATAGGATTCCATGTTCCCACACTTTTCTTTTACTACTCAGATATTGCAAAAAGAGTAACAAGTGAAAGCAACTATTTAAACTTAAAAGTAATGTTATACTAAAGACTTCTTACTAAGATGAATCCATTTGCATCTATCTATAGTGGAAAAGTTTCGAGAAAGCTCACATTGCATACACGACACATGGCCTCGGCCCTTTCCAGGGCATTCAATAGTTCGATAAGCATCTCCCTAGATAGTGTACTTGCCATAGCCACAGAATCTTTCCCAACACAGTCAGTGTCGTATCCTTTAACAAGCAGTGGGTGATCACAAGCCTGCCGAAGGCGCAAAAGCATCAAAAGGATATTTGCATAGTTTTGATTTACCGTGCCAGCAGCAGCATATGCCTGCAAGAAACATTAGAGTTCAGCAACAGAATATCTATACAGAAAAGAATCTTCATCAGGACGGCAAGCTGGTTATAACATGGAATTTAAACTGTAACATATCTCAATAGATATGTCGACACCTGCAACAGGTACTTGTTACTGAAAGATTTGAATTATATGAAAGAAACAGGAGTACACTCTTTACTTCTGTTGTGTATTATTTCAGTAAAATCTATCATTGTTAGATGCCAATGCTGTACCATGAACATGTATAGATCAAAACTCTTGAACTAGTTAACACAAAACTAATACAAATGAGGTTATTATCAGTTGCAAAAGGTGTCTGATCAATAAAGTTTAAGGTAGAGAATTTGCTCACTAGTCTTTACTACAACATCACTTGTATCGTATGTATATGAAATGAAGAAAAAAGAATCTAAAAATCTGTTGCCCTAAACATTCCTTGTAACTTCATTACTCAGCTTTTGGGATATCTTGTTCTGAGGTGATACTCAGTTTTGCTTCTTAGCTATTGTTATTGTCCACTTTAAACAGGTCAGTGAGTATCAAAGAGAATCAAAAAACTTCATCTTCTCTCTTAAGCACGCAACACAGAAACTCAGATTATAGTCATATTCCACTACCTCAAGTAGAATAACTAAAATAAACATCATATTCTCTCTTAAGCACACACCTTGAATTGCGAGCGTGAATCAGCTTCTAATTTGGTATAGAAGGCCCTCTCCTCCACCGAGAACTCCACTTTACTCAGGTTGATTGTTTTCGGCGGTAGATTAATTATAGGTTGCCCATCAATCATTGTTCCTGCAGACAATAAGAAATTATGGTCAACAATAAGGAATACAATCAAAGTTCAAAGTACAAAGCACACTCACATTCTTTCACAGCATTAGTGCAATAACCTTACAATTTTTGAAGCAATCTTAAGCCTATAGCTGAACACACACACACACACACACACACATTCATATATACAGGCCTCTACCATAAGAATAAATAAGGATGAGAGTAATGGCATGCACCATCAAATATAACATTATCTGCAATTCAGAATCATGTTTCTTAGGAGAATGAAGGAAACAGGATCCTCATT
Source organism: Fragaria vesca subsp. vesca (assembly GCF_000184155.1). Lineage (NCBI taxonomy): Eukaryota > Viridiplantae > Streptophyta > Magnoliopsida > Rosales > Rosaceae > Fragaria > Fragaria vesca. The sequence continues at coordinate 22,401,648 of NC_020494.1, read as the reverse complement.
CTCAATATTGAATTCCAAAACCTAACAGGTACTGACCACCTACTTCAACAAGGGAAATCACATATAGCCAGAGAGTTGAACAAATTGGAGTCAAGTTATGTTATGCATATTAGTGTGCACAAATTGGAAAGCATCCATCCAATCTTGGGTTTAGGGTTTACCAATCCAGCATACCAAAAAACAAGGACAAAGCATTCACCTTTTGTTCGGCGCAGCATAATAGCTCTCAGAACAGCTTGGAGTTTCTTGTATCCTTGGAGTGAATTTCTGGATATCGGAACCTTAATGGTAGAGTAAAATGATTTATACACAGCGTAGGGATCATATTTCAGAAATCTGAAGTAACTGTACAAATCATCAATTGTATTTTGTATTGGTGTACCAGATAGACACCATCTTGTTTTGGCTCGAAGACTACAGCAGGCTCTAGCCACTTGAGTTCTGTGATTCTTAATGGTTTGCGCTTCATCTAGTATCACCCTAGACCAACCAACCCTTGCAAGTGGCCCAGAACCACATTCAAAAGAGGAACTGTCAAATCCTTTCCTACCTTTCTTTCCCTTCTTACTAACAAAAGAAGCCTTTTTTCTCTTCTTGTTGATTGAAAAATCAGAAGATAAACCATACTTCTCCACATTTTTCTCATCTGCCTCATCCTCGTCAACTAAAGGTTGCTTTGGGACTTCATTAGTTACAATAGCATATGTCGTCAGAACCACATCATAGCCAGCAAGTTCTTCAGGATTTCTTGTTCTGCTGCCTCCATGATAAACAAGTACAGACAATTTTGCTTCCTCTGCAACCTTCTCATCCAGCTCCCTAGCCCACTGTCGAAGAACACTTGCCGGACAAACAACCAAAGTACCAGCAGCGGGCCTCTTCTTTTTGAATGGCTGTGCGGAGGTACTAGCTTCTCGAGTTGATTTAAGATCAGATTCTTCAGTATTGTTGACTTTATCCAAACCACAACCAACATGGTCCTCATCATCATCCAAATTCAAAGCTTCAGTTTTATTATTGTCCGAGTGTTCAGGTTTTGACTTGGATTGCAAAGACCTCTGCATTTGTATAAGTGCAATCATTGAGATTGTCTTACCAAGGCCCTGTAAGAGAAAAGCATTATGAATCAAAGGTCCCTACCAAATAAACTTTTATCCAAATAAAGGATGGGCAAGAGCTACGTCCTAAGACTATTCTTGAGAAACCTGATCATCAGCTAAGATTCCACCTAGACAATGCAAGCTTCTCGTCTCCTTCTGAAGCATCCATGCCAAAGCAATTTTCTGTAGAAATGATTTAAGTTCAAAGACATGCAAGGTGAAAAATGATGGAACCAATTATAATAAACAAAGAGGATCACCTGATGACGTAGAAGAGAGACCGACAGAAGACCATCAGGTAAAGCAGCTTCAACTTTTGGTTGATTAAGATCCTGCAGAACCAAACTGCTTTAGCACTTCAAAAAATACCATAGGCGTGCAGCATAAGGGGAATGTTATTAGCACTCCCAGGATATTAACTAGCACTACCCTGATCTCTCTGTGAATATCTACAAATATTTAAAGATCAACTACGCAGTGCAGGATGACTTTCTGGGCTGCCAAAAATCCAGCATGTGTATTTACATAATTGGAGCAGACCATGTCCATTATTAATAGAGCCCAGAATCAGCTCTGGCTTATCTTAGCCAGCAAAAAGATCTCTAATCACAAACAAGGCCTGAAACCAGTAAGTCACACATAATAGAAAGGATTATATAAGTAATCCGATGAAGGCCATATGTATTATGCTCCCTAAATGAGCTCCTAAGTTAAAAAATTAGAAAAAAGTTGGAAAATCTGCTCGAATCATGTTCCTAAATCATCAAAACCTCTTGAAGCTCCTATATCTGAAGAGTTGGTTATTGGTAAAAAAAACTCAATGTGTTATTCTGTGTTTCATATATGTGTATATAATTGCTAAATCAAAAGTAATGAACTAAAAAGTTTATAACTCCCACAAGCAACCTTGTAGTCATTTTTAATGAAAAATGAGAAGAACATAAGACTGGCGGTCCTTTAAACTATTACAAAGGGAGATATACCTGTAGTGCCGCATGATATATCAGCCTCTCGTCACTTTCAGCAACCCTTTGTTCACCTATTCCCAAAGGGTATTGTGGCTCACTTGTACTAGGAATCTGGGAAGTAGAAGATGACTTTACAAATGGAGGCCTTCTATCATACATATAATCATCATTCCCCCTGATTGAATGGTCTCGCATAAAGCCCTTGTTGGTGGTGTCACGGAACTGATTGTGGGCCCTTCTATCTACTGCAGGGTTTATACCCTGCATAGATAATGGAAGGGTCCTCTTTAGAGCCTGTTGAAATGAAATGATATTACTATCTGTAACATAAATATTAGCAATTTCTAGAATTAATGTTTTATTGCCGACTTACATTTCCATTTTGTGAGAAATACGTAGAACTATCAGCTCGCGAAACCTGCTGATTTGAGGCTCTTATGTCAGCACTCGAACTGGGATGAAACTTTTCTAACACCTGTCTGTGGTGGTTATAATTAGGAGAGATTCCATTGGAAACATGTGCTCTTATAGGAGAAGGCACCTTTCTAGACTTGTCAGCATAGTCTGCAAAATTGATTGATCATGTCATATGATGTATGTACAAATGAAGTTAAACATGGGAAGGCTCTACAAACACAAAACCCAAGCTAACCTTGGCTCCTTGAATTTGAACCAGATGCAGGTGCAGATAACCAAGTTGGATTAGGTCTTCTACCAACAGGTTCTATCTCTTCTAAATCACTATCAGATGAACTAATATCTATGAACGTTGCTTGAGACATGGAGGTTGAAAGTCGATGCTCCCTTTCTTTAATTAGTTTAGAAAGATAGTTCACTGATTGTAGGCCAGTCTGGATTCAAAAAAGTATTGTCAACATCTCATTGTGCAGGTCCACAACCACAGGATGTAAAATTGTAACGGAAAAGCCTCACCACATCTGCACAATGCTTTGATATTAAACTGCCTATCCGTCCGCGTAAAAACGAGCAACATCTCCAAGTGGACTCAAACAAATCCTGAAGGTGATCCACATCACCAAACATTTAAACAAACGACATCCCCTCCTCCTCGAGAAATGGCCGATTAAGTTGTAGATACAAACTTTATTTTGGAAGGGGCTGCACAACAATGGATGCAAGTTACTTTGTGTGGTTTTCTTAATATCTTATGTGATGGTTATACACACAGTGCAAAAATACTAACATACTAAAGCAAGAGATGTGGGATCAAATCGTAGCAAGTGTGACTAACAAATATAAGGTATCACAGAAGCAATTTCATCACGGCGATGATCATTTCAGAATAAGATAATCTCAGAATTAAGTTCAAAAGGCTAAAACTTTGATAAGGAAATATCGCATTGCTACACCTACTTAACCATGGAACCACCAACTTGATCGTCTCATCTCCCACTACCATTTTTTCACTACAGCTACAAATTTCACTACCCGGAAGAAAAAAACTGATAAGACCCAGAAAACAATGACGAATTGCAAAAATTGAGCAAGCAATCGGAGAACCAAAATTGAAAAGAAAAATAAAAATTGAGTCTTTGGGTTGAACGCCAAGTTTGAAACTTGAAGATGGAAAGTGTAAAACGGAAAAGGAAAAGCGTACCGGCAAAGCTGTAATGGCCGATTGTTCACCCAGCAACTGTTTATAGGGTTTTTGCGAAAGGAAGAGGAGAGCCAGATATCCAACGGTACCGTTTACCACGACGGAACAGATCTTCGCACTGGAACAAAAAATATAAATATTACAAAATGGGCCATTGGGCCAAAACCAAAACTGAAAAGAAGAAAGCCCAAGACCAAGCCCAGCCCAGTTAATATCCGCGCCAAACGAAAACAAATCGGCGGGATCCCAATTCCCAAATTTTCCCTCTTTGGGTTTTCGTCCAAATTCAAACTGAAATCTACAATTTAATTGGTGTTGTATATAATGCAGTCTAGACTAGTATTTCCACACATGCTATTTCAGAAGAGAAGACAAGAGAAGACAAGAGAAAGCAATAGGAAGAAATGGGAGGTGGGTCAATGAAATCGAACCCAACCAGGTCGAGGAAGAGGGTGGAGGCCACGGCGGAGGACGACTCCTCTAGACCTTCTCTTGTTCGCGGCAAGGACGGCAGTGCCTTTGCCCGCTGGTACTCTTTCACCTTCATTTACCTTATGCTTTGCTTATTAAACATACACCCAGATCTGTTAGATTAATCAAATTCATTGCTAACAAATTGCAGCGAGGGGTGCAAAAAGGATGTCCCCGTGGCAACCATAAGCTTTCACAGTTGTAGCCTTGACGCCAAAATCAGGAACAATCTGGGTGAGTTCGTATTAATTTGTTGCATGTTTCTGGGTTCAATATGCTTGTCGGTATTGCTTATTATATATTGTGTTTTTCAGAGGCTCAAGTCGTCGAAAAGCCCAGCCAAGTGACTAAGAAGCCTCCCACTGCCGGGTATTCCTCATCTGTTTTTCTTTTGCTGGGGTGCAATGTGAATGTTTCTTCTCATATTTGTTTTGTGTGCAGGAAGAAGAAATCGACTACGTCGGAACCAAATGCAAAGAGAGTCAAGACTGACAAGGTTAAGAAGAGCAAGGATCCAAATGCACCCAAGCGCCCTCTCACTGCCTTCTTCCTATTCATGTAACTCTCATTACATCTTCTCTACTATTCCTGATTACATGGTGCCTCATGTTAATGTCTGGTTTGTATGTTCAGGGCTGATTTTAGGAAATCTTACAAGGAAGCTAATCCTGATTCTAAGGATGTTAAGAAGGTAAACTGTTCGCCAATTTAGCATTTCATGATTGTATCTCATTATTGGAGTATCTGGGAATTAATTTTCATCTTTGTTACTGAGTTTAGGTTGCAAAAGAGGGTGGTGAAAAGTGGAAACTTTTGACTGATGAGGTTAGTGTCTAATACTTGTGCCCTTACTGATTGCATCTAATTTCCTTTGCCTCAAACTTATTATCATTGTCAAACTTGTAAATTGGCTATCTCATTGCATATCATGTGTTCAGGAGAAGAAACCTTACATTGACAAAGCTGATGAGCTGAAAGCTGAGTTCAAAAAGACCTTGGAGACTGAAGCTGATGATGCTGAAGATGTTGATGTAAGTCTCACCTTTGTTCATTCTCAAACCATTCTACCATTCTTTGATGTGTCATTATTATTTTCCTGTTCATGTTTTGAATTTCTTTTTTGGTGATTCAGGGTGAAGCTGAAGATGCTTCAGAAAAGGAAGTGCCAGAGAAGGAAGTGGAAGAAGTATCAGATGGGGAGTAGTATGTTTGGTTTTCCTACGTTTAATATGTTCTCCATTTAGTGGACGAGTAGAATTGCATGTTTGGATGCTTGTAAATTCTTAGGCTGGTCGTGATCATGTAGTCTGAATAGTTTTAAGGGCTTTTCCTAAGTCTAATATGCAATCATTTGATTCCTGAATATCACTTTGCTTTGATTCTCGGCTGCTAATTTACTAGTTGGCATTTCTCTGATATCTTTTTGTTTGTCCTGTGCTTTCATAGAAAATGGTTTGGGAGCATAACCCCAATTGACATATGGGGTTGTAATCATTATGAAAAATGTCTGTTGCATTTCATGTTTATATTATGATGAATTCATGAATCTGAGTTTATATAAGGTCATGGTCTCCCTGCTGGCCCTTTATGCCTCTTGAATCAGATTATTTCTACATATTGTGGGAGGTATTCTCTCTAATGATTGCTGCAATGTATTTTCTGATTTTCCGGAAATTAAATGAAGAGATGAAGGCAATGAATAAGATACTACATATATGGATAATAGTTGCATAGCTCTTGCTTATATCTAATCATCAAGATGCTCCTATAGTACTGTGAGCAAATCTTGGGCAAGTGAGTCAGCATTTTACTGGCTCATTTCTATTTCTGGAGTCTTTCTCTTCTGCTTGTTGCTTTGAGTCTTTCCTCTACAAGGTGGCAGAGGCTTGCCGCATAAGCACAAATTGTGGAGATAAGCAGCTGCAGGAAAAATGTTGAATGGTCTCCCTTGTGGGATCTCTCCACACAACTTATTTGCCCTGAAGCTTGCATGTCTTAGACCTTCAACACCCAATAAACTCGTTGGGATTTTTCCGGTGAGTCCATTTATGGACAGGTCAAGCCATTGAAGTTTCCCCAACAAACCCAAACTTGTGGGAATAGTGCCTGTTATCTGGTTCCTTGAGATATCAAACCTTTCGAGTTGAATCAGGTTTGAAACTGAATTGGGGATGTGACCAGCAATTTTATTGCTTCCTATGTTGACTGCTTTGAGCCTCATGCCTTGTCTGAACTCTGGAATACCACCTGAAATTTGATTGTTTGATACATCTAAAACCTCCAAAAAGCGAAAGCTGCTTTCCCTGTTATTCAACATCCTCGAGATAGATCCAACAAGGTGATTTGAGTGTAAATCAACCAAAGATATGGTGCCTGGCAATTTGATTTCTGAAATGTCAAACTTGAGTTGGTTGTTTGAGAGCTTAAGGCTCTGCAAGCTTGACATGCTGATGAGGTTGAGCATTGAAATCCCATCAGTAAATTGATTATGGGACAAATCTAGGGAGTTCAAAGACGCAGGCTTTGTGAAGCTTGGGAGGGTTCCTCTCAATTGACAACCAGCAAGATGAACATCTCTAAGTTGCCGGCTTCTGATCCAATCCGGAACAGTCCCTAGAATGAGATTGTTGTAAGAAAGGTCTATTGACAACAGAGAAGGGAATCCCCTAGCAGAAGTCTCTGGCAAAGGACTTGTAAACCCATTTCTGGATAAGTTGAGGTACCAAAGGTTCTGCAAATTTGAAATGGATGCTGGAATATGACCGTTAAGTCGGTTATTGCTCAAGGAAAGAGTAGTAAGGGATTTGAGGCCGCCAACCTGGACCGGAATGTTCCCTGTCAGTTGGTTATGGCCCAAGGACAAGTCCAAAAGGTTGGGCAAACTGAAGAGGGAAACAGGCATTTGACCAGAAAATTGGTTATTGGAGAGGTCAATGAAGGTAAGTTTGTGCAGATGCTGCCCTACAAAGCTTGGAATGAGTCCAGATAACAAATTGAAGCTGAGATCAAGATACTGCAGGGCATGAAAGTTTTGGAAAGTGGGTGGAATTGGACCTGTGAGCAAATTTCTTGCTAAGTTGAGTTGGACCAGATTGGTCAGAGTCGCTAGGCTTGGGGGAATGTGGCCCTTGAATCGGTTGCCAGAGAGTGTGAGGCTCTGGAGGAAGGACAAACGGCCTAAACCTGAAGGAATGTAGCCTTGGAGGGAATTGTCCTCGAGGGACAACTGGGTGAGGTGAGCAAGATTGGAGAAGGTGTCGGGAATTGGACCTGTGATTTGTTTCATGCCACTGATGACCAATACCTGCAAGAAATTCAAATTGCCGAGAGAAGGGGAGAGTGTACCCTTCATGTACCCTGGCCTCTGCAACTGCAAGACAGTAACCCTCCCAGCTGGGTCACACTCGACACCTTCCCATCCTCCTGCGCAGCAGTCTGTGCCTGTCCATGAAGACAGAATGTCGGTTGTGTCCACGACGATTCTGACCTTGAAGCTCAGAAGAGCAGCTCTATCTGCTGCTGAGCACACACCTGCTGCCGCTTCTTCTTCTCTCCGGCGCGGCAGAGATGAGGACGAGGAAGATATGAGCAGAAGAAGCAGTACTAGCCATCTCAGGGAAGTGAGACTCAGAACAAGTGGCATTTTGGAGCGTAGTAATACGGAGATGAGAGATGACAAGAATTTGCAGACAAATATGGAAGGGAAGGGAAGGGATGGAGTTAAGTTGGGATCTGAGCTGACAGATGGAAAAACTAAAGCTGATTGACGGAGAAAAGCAGTGACAGAGAAAAGTTGCAAAGCTAGCAAGAAGGAAACATGGCAGTGCTCGCTTCACGTAGAGAACAAGGGTTAATGATGAAAAATACGTAAGGAAAGGAAGTGTGTCAGTGACTAATTATAATGGGGTTTATAATGGGGTTGGACTTGTGTGTGTAAGACCCTCGACACTTTTGTCTCATATTTATAGTAACAAATATATGTGATGATGCACCAGTAGTGTAGAGTGGAGAGCTGAGCCAGAGAGCTAAACCAAGTTAAAGAGATTCACATGCGAAATCGAATTGTGACCGTTTGATGATCACGAGGATCCTTGGTTCCCGTTTGAACGTTGGAGCGCTCTATATTCAAAATCTATCTGCTACCTTACTTTCTTTACTTGCTTGGTTTAGCTGCATACCTTTTCAAACTCACAGTGAAAACAATCGCTCCTTTTGCTACATCCTTTACCGTCCGCAGTTTAATGCTGCCGACTGATCCTGGGCCTGGGCCTTGTCTTTTTGGGCCTGCTATCTCTTTAACACTTTGAACACACATAGAGTCAACATCTGAAACGGTCTTGGTGAAAAATGCTGATCACATATGGTGGGGATGAAGAAGAAGAAGAAAAAAGGTTCAGTTTTTCAATGGTGGGGATGAAGAAGAAAAAAAAAGGTTCAGTTTTTCTGCGACGTACTTGGCCTTTTGTTTTGTGGCCGATGACTTATTAGTGTGTGCAGGGGAAGACTTTGCTTGCCCAAATTTATTTCTTCTTTCAAAAACTTTAGTTTAAATCTCTGTTTCTTCTCCATCACTTCACAACGAGCTGGAACTCGATAAATGTATGAAAAGTGGTTGCACCTTGTCAACACAGCACTCACCAGTAATGAGGCTAATGAGTACTTGATGACAAGTAATGTAACGAGTAACATCAAAATGCAAATGACGGATCATATAATATAATTACGCAATTATGTCATACACATCAATATTTATGGATTGATGTTAACTTATTCATTGCTAAGTTGCTAACCAGCCAGCTAAAAGCCTAAAAGGGAAGGGAGTAGGGGGAGAGGGTGTTCTACTTGACGAGGCCCAAGTTGAGAATGCCCCAGGAAGTTTGAGGCCATGATCTTTCTTGGGCCTTCATGAGCAGAACCCTGGCCCAAGCAATCCACCCTTGCCAAGACATCCTCTTGTCCCAAGAACTAGCCCATTCCAGCAAAAGCCTGAGCCCAGTCTGAGCTTCTCTCTCAGCCTCCTCGTAGTTGCCCTGCGTCAGATAAAACTGAGCCAACACCACATGCGGCTCTCCCATGAAAGGGTTCTTCTCGATGCAACTCTTCAACAGTGAACCAGAATCAGAAACCGAATCACAAACAGCCTCCCAGTAGAGGTCCCTGGCAGCTATCTGGTCCCCGGCATCCAAAACTCTGGTGCAATTCTCAAACACCGGCGGCACCACCAGCTCCATATCTTCGTCTCGAGACACGTCAATGTTGACATCATCACCTCTCTGTCGGATAAACAAAAGCTCCTCCCTGCGGAGGAGAGTGTAGAGAGCACCCATCCTTGAGATGGAGTTCATCCAAAGGCCAGGCTTGCCATCGCCAGGCCACAGGGCTCCGTACGTGTTCCCTTTGAACTCGAGGCGCCCGTCTGCGTTGTCAAACAGCGCGTCCTGGAATCCAAACAGCTGGTCGCTGAAGTCAGCCATCGTCATCATCACGAACGTCGCGACGATCCGCCTCGAAACCAACACGTCTTCGCCGGTCTTTATGTGCTTCGCTAGGATCCCCTCAGCAGGAACCAGCCTCTGCACTTTCTTCCTCCAAGCGCTGTTCTCGTCCTGTTCGGATTCGGATTGTTTGAGATGGTGGCGGAGCTCTTCGTCGGTGTAGTGGAAGAGGAGGTCGTCGTGGATGAGGGTTTGTCTCGGGACGATGCAGAAGAGGTGGATCAAGCGCTCGGCAGCGTGGCCGACGTGGGAGCGGACGACGTCGCGGCCGGTGGAAGGGTCGAAGATGGCGAGGTTGACGTACGAGTTGGAGTAGGCGGAGTGGAAGAGGCCGCAGAGGCAGACGGGGTCAGGGGCCTTCCATATTTTGAGGATGCGGTAGATGTCGATGAGGTGCTCCAGAAATGTGCCGTGCTTGTGCCAGCACTCACCCGCTCCAACTGACTGCAGGACTCGTACTAGCTTAGGCAGATTCTCGTCGATCGACTCCAGCTCACCGCGCAAGAATGGACGGGCCAATTCTAACACCTCCCCCATCTTCCAACTCTCAAAGAGCAAGACTGCTTTAAATGGGGGGGGCGGCTTGAAGAGACGTAATGGGGGTAGTCTCCTGTTTGGAGTGGAGCTCCTGTTCTGGCTAAAAGATAACGTGTTTCCATCAACAACGATAGTCGATAGTCGATAGATGACATACGGTACCGTTTGTTGCCTACGTTCCTGCCAAGTTTATGCACAACGATTTCTGCGTCTCGTGATCTTCAACTGTGTGTGGGGAACTGAATTCCTATACTTTTCTATCACCCTATGCCAAGTACATTGAATGATTGAAATACTTAATTTACCACCAAGGCACCAACCATGATGAAAGGAGGCCCATGCCACCCTACAAGAAGAAGGCACTTGAGGAAAAGGGGGATCACGTTCGGAGATGGAGCCATATGACTACTTCTTGGAACATTTAGCCTTAAAACCAGTAACAAGTTATTTTCATCAAACAAAACAATCCTTGAGTCGGATCCTATACTCTACTTTTGACGATTTAGAATTTCAGATAAATGCCAGTAATGTCATATCCAACAGAAGTACAGAACTACAACGTAATTGGCAAAAATAATGTGTACTGCAAAGTAATTGCCTACAATAATGTATTGCTGATCAAAAAGGTTACAAATGTGTTCCTACCAGCCACTCCAATCATTTCTCATGGTCGGGAATCATATCCAGTGCCTTCATAATGAAGGAATAAGTGAAGGCATCTTCCTCAAGCTTCTCAAATCTGCACCAAACAAATAATAGTTGAAGAAACCTATATTAGTTCGGAACAACGAGCATACTGAACTGATTCAGTTCACTTTTTTGTAATCACAAGTAGTGAACATGCAGATTAGGCTACCAGCAGCATACACACACACACCTTGCCTTTTATATTAGGTCTCATAATATTACACACTTGGATACTAGAAGAACAAAATCAGTCTTATACTAGGTAGCCAAGATTGCCATGAGAATAATGTTTGAAAACCTTAATCCATATGATCAAATTCTAGAACTTTGCACACATAGTGTCTCCAAATATTTAACAACAGGAAGCTACCTATAAGGAGGTCACTATTGTTATCAGAAAAGAATGAGGTTCATCTTAAAAATAAAAAGGTCGATATAAATCACCTAACATGTTGTGGTTTCGTTATAGGCATACATGTGCATACTAAGATATTGTTATATCCAACAATAATAACAGCAAAACAAATAAAAAAGAGAAGTGGTAACCAACAGAATATTTACCTCCCTGACTTTGAGAAATGCCCAGCACCCAGTTCACATTTAAACAAAAGGATGTTCTTATCGGTCTTCAAGTCTCTTAACTTTGCCACAAATTTAGCAGGTTCCGAGTACATAACACGAGGATCTGTTTCAATAAAATCCAGCATTTCAGATGGATTGACATCAGATACAAAATAAGAGAACAATACATCTGTTAGCTATATAATAACTTGTAATCTTCTTGTCCACTATAAAGGGAAGTCTCATCCATGGAATCTGACCATCGAAGAAACCTCATTCTCAGATATCTAAAACATTATTTGCTGAGATGCTGAGGATGAGTAATATTATGTTGCCTTGCAATCGCAAAACAAAACCTTAATTTTCTTTTTCTTGGCTTTTCTGTTCCTGTATTTAGAATTTTATATTCTATGTAATCGCCTTCTGTTTAGCTTTGATTAATGCATCAAATTATGTCCCTAATTATCGTGAGACCTTTTTTTTTTGGTTGAGAATCATAATTATAGTAAAACCTACTTAAATAAGAACGAGTTACTTTTACCAGACAGCAGGCATTATGTCTCAAGTGTAAAGGAAATGTATAAGGAGGATGTCTTCTTTTTGAGAAAATAAAATACTAGATTATGGGATATCTCCAAAACATATAATGTAAATGCAAATCATGTCTTGCATTCTCATAATAGATAAACTAAAGTTTACACAGGCAAAAGACTTAGGATCTTGTGCGTACCATTTAGACCAGCAGTAACAAGAATATTTGGATAATTTTGAGCCTTAACCTGCATGAAACAATGTCAATAGATCACTATGGCAAAAAAGTAATTGAAGCTTACAATTCATAACATAGAAGTTTGAGGTGAAAATAACATATCACTATTTTTTTTTGGGTGCTGCTAAATGTACCCAGCAAATTTCTAAGTAGACCCAACATTCAGTTTTTATTAATAACTTTTCAAGATTACCCTTGTATATCAAGGCAGGCACCCAGCACTCAAACTACGCATCAGACTTCCTGAATCAAAATCAAGAAATCATCTCAAGTGATAGAACACAAGCTTAAATGTCAAACCCAGTTCACAACTCATTTGCTTCTCATTTGCAAAGGTAATCAAAAGGTCCCAAGCCATATGCCCAGTGCCTTCATCATCATTTCACAATTCTGCCAAGTGCCTTCATCATCATATGCCCAAGCCAATTTTGCTTCTCGAATTGCTTCTCCAATTTTGCTTCAACATGATTTGCTAGGATCCGATTTGCTATTCCCTCTTCAATGTCATTTGTAGAAACCTCCTTAACCTCATTTGCAAGTCCCTCTCCTATATATATCATTCCCGAATCCTTCTCCCACTTCATTGCTTGGTCCCTCTCTGGCCAATATCAATCCAAGTCTCTTTCTCTAAATCTAAACGGCATTTTTTACCAAATCTAAGAGGTACAGAGTTTGAGCGGAAGTACAGAGTTGATGGGTGTGTTTATATTAGGGGTATTTTCGGAATATAGAGGATAATTTTATAAATGTTGGGTTTACATAGAAATTTGCTGGGTACATTTAGTAACACCCTTTTTTTTCTTTTTTCTTTTTCTAGTAGAACAGAAATGGGAGACATACTTCAAAAGATGCTAAATTATTTATAATCAAGCTAAGGATAGTGAATGAGTTTTATTGTCCTCACATTATCAACAGGGGAATATGACTTCATGTAATAGTAGAACTCTTCTCTACGCGGGTCGCCCCATTCCTGCAGAAATATAAGTTATTAGTGGATAGGTGAATATGAAAGCCTGCAACTCATGAAGACACTAGCAGTAAGCCAGGAGAACGCAGCCGATGAAAACTGATTTAAATTATAAGACAGATGGGGATATAACTAGAGTCAATGATCGTGTCACTTAATCAATAGGCCACATCCATCTAAACTATCTTTTATTTACATATATATCAGGATCAGAAATTCACATTATAAATCACTCTTTTTGAAGATCAACACTATAAAAAAAATAGACCAAAGATTATAATAATCTGATAGTATCAACTATCAAACAAACTGACGAATTTCAACAAATGGTCCGTTTGTTTGATCAACTCGATTATCAAGTGATCTCCAGTTTGATTGATTCTTTGCGAAGTCAATCTTTAAAGAGAATTTAGATTATGAAAAGTTCCGATCATGGAGGTATGCAATACGATGAAAAAACTAAGAGAAGTTTGGACTGTGTGTCCAAATTGATTTACTTTTCTGTGAAACCAAAAAGTATCTAGAAAGTGCTTAACAATAAAAATTGACAAAGAACCTAGAAAGTGCAAAAACAAAAGATACATATAAAGTTACAGGATCTAAAATAGGAAAGATTTATTAATAAACAACTGTTCCTATATAACATTATTATCTTATTTAATCTGAACTATATGGCTTTTATTTTAGACCTCATAAGGAAAAAGAAGAGTACCTCCCACTCTGAAGTTGTGAGAGGGATTGTTGGGTCAAGCATTGTAGTCAGAACGTCAACAAAAGGAACTCCAGCAACAGCAGCTTTGAACAAATCAGGTCTCATATTAAGAACAGCACCAATGAGCAATCCACCAGCACTCCTTCCATGTATACTTAATTTTTCTTTTGAACCATATTTCTTTTCAATCAAATATTCAGCACAGGCAATAAAATCTGTAAAAGTATTTTTCTTCTTCAGTAACTTCCCATTCTCATACCATTTCCTCCCCATTTCACCACCACCACGAATATGAGCGATAGCAAAAATAAAACCCCGATCCAACAAAGACATCCTTGAAGCTTTGAAACAGGCATCTACGCATATCTGTAAACAAGATAAGGCCGGAGATTTAGAGATACATGCGATGAATAATTAAAAACAATTTTAGCAACCAACTAAACTAAATTCAACAACTTGTCAGTTGTTACAAGTAACACTACAATGCTGTAAAAATCGATGCCAGAAGAGTATGCCCAAGCTTCTGAGAAAATAACTGTGCATACTTTATTCTATGAATTCTTTTGTTACCTCGTAAGAACCATAGCCATAGAGTAGCAACGGATCAGATCCATCAAGCTTAATGATGTCCTTCCTGTAAACAATTGATATTGGAATCTGAGTACCATCTGTAGCAGTAGCCCATTTCCTTTCAGTAACATACTTCGATTCTTCAAAACCCCCCAAAACCTGAGATTGCAATAGATATTGAATAAGACAATGGTACTGCACTATAATATAGAAATTCAAGTCTAATTAACAATAAGAAAGGGGCAACAGTAGATCGGGTGCCAATTATCTTAGGAGTTAGAACAACACTGTACAGCTGAATCATTTCCCTAACACTTGTCTTTCCAACTCTCACCGTCTCTCACATCGGATGAATCCCATTGTATAATGGATCTCGCCACAGTGACAAATATTAGGAACAAATTTATAGGTAAAGTAGTTGAGTTTAAGCATCTACCAATAATTTCATCAGTTTTCCATAACGACATGATAACAGACTAACAATACTGAAATGGAAGTATAAAAATAAGACTATAACAATACTACATTATAACTAACACTTCTGGCAGCCAGAATGCAATTTCTACTTTCCCATAAAATCAAATTATCAAATCAATAAAAACCAAAATGCTACTCACAGTTTCGATCTTCTTCAGAACAGAAATGCCAGTCTTCATATCATAATCATATTCAGAGGGAGGTGTTTTCATTGAGCTATAAGAATATCGCAAAATGCTGGAACTATATTCTGATTCTGATGGCTCTACAGAGTATGTGGGATCCGAAAAATTAACAGCTTGACCACCCTGAAGTCTTTTGAGGGGCTGTCCAACATCCGGCAGGTTATAGATAGTGATTTTTGGTAGGCCGTCTTCACGCTCATATATAACAAGGTGATCATTAAAAAGACATAGATCCTGAATTTTAACACTAAAAGATAATTCCAAATTAGAATGTTTTGAATGCATAGAAATTATGTCTCCTAAGAATAACTAAGGTCATATATCTTTGGTCAAATAAACCAAAGATACTGCCCATTCTGAGCAAAAAAGGTGGAACGAACATGTATGTGTAAGCAGTAATTGGACAAGATGGCAGGTGATAGATAGTGACTTTTGGTACACCCCCTTCATGCTCAATTATCTCACACTGATCAATGAAAATATGTGTTTCCTGAATTTATACACTGCAAAATATTCTAAACAAATAAGCAACAAAAAGATTTTGGATGCTAATAACATTAAAGGTCAAACTATACCAAGGATACTTAAACACATCTCACTCGGTCCATCATTAGATGTCTATTATAAGAAGTTTAAAAACACAAAAGAAAACATAGGAAGTGATATTATGCTGCCGGTGCAAACGACTTACTAGGGATAAGAATTCAAAATTTGATTATTACCTCTCCCTGTGGGGAATGAGAACTGTAGTTTCAGATGTATTTTCCACTGGACATGCAATAACTTCAGAATTGAAAAACTGATCACTTCTCCTTTTTATAAAAAAATGATTTCCTCGATGGCTAACAGATGTATCAATGCCATCTTGACGAGGAGTCAGAACCACAAGGCCACCTTCAGGCCTCAAAGCATCAAGGTAAAAGTTGAATCTTGTAGTTTTACTTTCAGATGCAACAAACAAGAACCTTTTGCTCTCAGAAGCCTGAAGTTCAATAGAAAACATGTCGTCCTTTTCATGATAGAGGCAGGAGTCAGTTGACTGTTCTGTTCCCAATTTATGCAACCATGCCTGATAAAAAGACGGCAAGCTGAGTGTATGTAATGATTGTTTTATGCATGAATAAAAGCACTGCCTCTTGGCTCACCAGAATAGAGTTTAGGAAAATGATTAGTTAAATATATTGCAGAACCGCTTGAAAGGAAGTTGAGTAGGTGTATGAAATATGACATGTCATGAGAAACAAAGGAAGGCTATAGCAAACCTTGTCAGGCCGGAGAGTGGCATCCATTGTGACATAAGCCAAAGCCTGGTCGCCAGCCCATTCTAGATAGTTAGTTACATTGACTAGTGGTTGACCCACAGGAGCGCCAGTGTCAGCATCAATGACATAAACTGTATAAATTTCATTTCCTTTGGTATCTTCTGCATATGCCACCAGTTTGTTATTTGGACTAACCTGGGGAAATTTACACATATTTTCGCAGTTAATACCAAAAACAAGCACCAACATATGGAGGGAAATGAAGCAGCAGGAGGATTACCTTAAATGCAGCAATGCTATAATAGGCATGAGTTTGAGCCTTGATATTCTCATCCAAGATTACATGCTCGGGAGGAGCATCAGGTCCCATGGGCATGGTGTCATACACAGAATGAGGAGCCTCAGTGTTTGGTACTAAGCGTCGACAATGCTGTACATACTCCTGACCTTTCAAGGTCCTAGTATAGTAGTAGTAGTGCCCTTTTCGCTCAGGTGCAGAGATATCATCCTCCTGGATCCTGCCTCTTATCTCACTATAAAGCTCTTGTTCAAATTTCTTAGTTCCTAAGGATAATATTATGCTATCAGAGTTGAATCAAAGGTATTGCTACAGTAGGTCAAAATGCGAGGGAGAATCGGAGGAAGTGTAATACCAGACATGTGGAAATTAGCGTAGTCGTTCTCCTGTTGAAGATAAGAGAGGACGTCAGGGTCGGAGCGAGAATCGTCGCGGAGCCAATAGTAGTTGTCCACTCTCACGTCGCCGAACAACTCCATCTTATGCTCCACCTTCTTCGCCACCGGAGGAGTCTCCATCTTCTGGCTCATCATCGCTGATGACGTCATCGACGACCGCACGGGGACAATTGCCGTTGCCGACGACACGAGTTGAACAGAGAGTGGCAAGTTCACCAACAGATGCCTTCTCATCACCATTCTCCTCATTCCTTCTTATAGTTCCTCCGCCGACCTTCCTCCATGTTTCGCTTACAATGTCTATAGTCGCCAAATTCCAGTTTTACCCCAAAGAAAATTACCATATGTTCCATCTATTTACTGGTTACAATTAGATTAGTGTCTTCTTCGACCTACAGCCACAATCTTTATTTGTTTGATCCAATTGCATCTCCCCATTTCATGGGACATTTATCTCAAGAATTGAAGTCACGATCAAAACTGTACAAGCAAATTCTCAACTCCAAGTGGTGACAACTAAAGAACAAACTGCTAGTTTTGCTGCGTAATAGAGTAAGAAGTGATGAATCCACAGACAAAGTAAACAAACAAATGTACCGGGAAATTGATTAAGAATTGAATAACAATTAGCAACCTAATACACAACGGAGGAATGTCAAAATGTCAATAGCAGCCAGACCAGATGGGTAACCTCCAGCCAAGTAGAAGGGAGATCCACCAGACAAAGACATGTTCAAGGCTCTTCTCTGTTACAGTGCTCTCAACCACCTATACCAATACTTAAAATAATTATACAAATGATGCAGCCATTCAACTCCAAATGATCATAAGAAATAAGGCACTCCTGTTCTTGGTCCTCTCATCTGGTTGTTCTCCTCTGTTTCAGTGAAAAACTTCACTTCTCTCTCCTGTTTCATAACACATAAGATTTAAGTATCACCAACAGAGAAAAATTTACGTACTCCACGATATTAACACAAGATGAGTATACTTGGTTTGGCCTTCAATGCAGGTTCATGAAATTTTCTTCCTATAGAGACACTCTATGAGCACTCTCTTATAGTAAAGCCCTCGTAACTAATTCTGACCTGATGTCTATCACAGAGCACTGATTACTACTTGATCACTTAATGTAAGTTATTCTTATGCCATTGCCACATGGAATGTGAATATATCTCATTACAGGTCTCACCATAACAAGATGTGTAGTGACTTATTTAACATTTTCAAAATGATCGATAACCAAGAATAGCTAGTTTGGAAAATTAGAAGTGGTCATTGCCAGTGCTAATGATGGTAGCAGACAGATCCTAAATATCATACAAGTGCGAATTAAAAAGTTCCCTAAATTTTCAGCCAAACAATAAATAAAAGTAGATGAACTTGTAATGTTTACCATATTCTCGTTAAAACTTAAAATTGAAGCCACATTCCCACAGCGGTAACAGTAATTTGGTGCAGACCACACCTGCACAATTCAAGAACCGAACCAATCAATTGGTCTCATCTAAATAGTTTACAACAACACGGTAATAAAAGGTTCAGAATCTCACAGTTACAAGGCCTTTATCTTGAAACATGTACTTAAGACCTTCTTGAACAAGTTGGTGTGCCCGACAAACCAGATCAAGATTATTTATGTGGTTGAACTGCAAGAAAGGAGCAAAATTATTTCTGTAAGGTGAGATTTAAAAGGCAGGGAACAAACATAGTTAATTGAATTTATGTTCCTTACCTCAGAAGTGACACGAGACCCAAAAAGCCAACCTGCTCCACGTGGACTTACTGCCCATGTTTCAATATCTTCAGGATCACTCCACATGAGATCACAAAATGGCCCCTCATGTGGAATTTCACAATTTCGCTCAATAACCCTTATCTGTCAGGATAGTGTATGAAAATCATGATGATCACACATGGGAATGAATGATTAGCCTAGGCAACCGAATATGATACGAATACAAAAATATTAATTACATATATTTGAAGACAAAGACAAATAAATGATGACCCTAAAGAATGACATGAATGGTGCAGTGTCTTATGTTTGTGGAGAAAAGGTAGTTTGAATATGTAAACAACATAACTAAGAAAATTCATCACGCCATTGCCTGAAGCCCTTATGCTTATTTTTTCTCTCTCTTTCTTCTAGGGAAGAAACAAGATTTAGTTATAACAATGAGAAAAAGGAATGAGCAACTGATACAGCACCAGCAAATCGAAAATGCAATACTACCAGTAATTCAATTGCAGCGGTGCGATACTGATGAAGTTTAAATACAAAATTGAGAAGAGATTACCTGATCAATTGTCCGAATGTCAGGAGAAAGACCACCATGGACACATAGCACCTGCAATCATCCAAATAAAATTTTACAATAAAAAAAAAGGACTCACGCAACCAATACCTACATAGAGCCATTAACAGAAAACTAAATTATTCGTGCATATATAGAGAGAAGGCAGGAGAAGTTTACAGTTCCATCTATAATTGCTGATAGCGTCAGATAGTCAAAAACATCTGTACAATAGCGCCATGCGTTAGCATTTCCATACTTCCTCTGGCATTCATCATAAAAACCATATACCTACCAAACACAGAAAGTATATATGATAGATCAGACAGTTAATTACATTCGATGAGGGAAAAAACCACCAAATAAGGTCCCTTGTCAGAACATAAGGAAGAAATCGTAAAGATGCCCTGACCTCCAATGGAGATTTGGAACGAGAAAAAAAAAATAATATGCAATCTCTGATAGCACTATCAATAATCAAATTCATAATAGCATCTCCAGTCAGACCAGAGGCTCCAATGATATTTAAAGTTTCTTCTTAGTAAGAGCCCCAAAGGACCATAGAAGTAAATCCCAGATGGGATTTCTACTACCTTCCCAAATAAAGCAATGATAACAATTGACCCACAGAATCTCAGATTTTCAGGAGTTTCCTCCACCCAAATTCCTACAAGAGTTCCTAATCCCATTATTCATTTATTCTTTCTGTCTTTCTCCAAATAAACAGATTTTACAGCAGCAGAAGGGTTCCCATAGAAGAGGATATGCAACGAATATCACTAGAAGAAAACAATTAGATATTACAAAGGGAACTCTACAAAGGCAGAGAAGTTAATGTGGAAGACTATATAATATACGAAAAGACAATGAC
This sequence comes from Fragaria vesca subsp. vesca, assembly GCF_000184155.1. NCBI lineage: Eukaryota > Viridiplantae > Streptophyta > Magnoliopsida > Rosales > Rosaceae > Fragaria > Fragaria vesca. The sequence goes on along the minus strand of NC_020494.1, from coordinate 22,381,405 downwards.
TTAACTGAAGGACTGTATTCCTTTGATCCTTAAAAGTGATACCACTCCTCTTCTTCATATAAAATTTAAAGATGATTTCTTCAAATAAGACACAAGATTTATATACTGAGATGTAATTCATTCCTCAACACAATGTTTTCCACACAAACATCCTACAATTGTATCCATTTAATTATGACTCTGAAAATGACAACCTAGTAATCTCTTTGCATTAATAATCGAGTAATGCCTCAAGAAGCTCTCATGTCCATCAAGTTTCTGAAATCAAAACAGTATGACTTCATTCTAACCATCTTCAGAAACAGTTTACAATCAGTATAAAAGCACACCTGGGTAAGTTGTCTGCTTTCGTGATTACCACGCAAAAGTGTAATGTTAGCTGGATATCTGTGGGCATATCAACAATTAAAGGAACATTAGTTTCTTGAATAAGCATGTATCTCACTTTTGATTGCGAAAACAAGGAGAAAATAGAAGAATGTTAAAAGTTCATGTATAGAACACAAAAGTTACTCCTTATGACATCTAAAGCATCCCTTCTCAGCTAAGGATACATGGCAGAAGGAATATTTCTTAGGCACAAGTCACCGTTCAAACTTCAAAGCATGATCTTTATATATTTAAACTTTTACAACCACACAAACTTATATTAAATAACACGTTCTTGCAATAATGTGCTCAACATAGAATCCATATTGCAATTATTCTACAGCATAAGAAGGATCATAATAATAAGCAGCAACAAGGATGTGTTTCTATATCAGCGGTTATGTATGATTCTTTTCCTCTAACTAATTGTACCGTAGAAATTGCTATATAAGTTATAAGTTACTGCATTCTTTCTGATCATTTGAAATTTATTACTCGTCCAAATGAAATGTAAATTTCTAAACACAAAATTTGAGATGTGGTAGACTTCTGGGTCTCTTTGTCGTTACTGAAATGAACATTTTAATACTGAATAAAAGACAACCTGAATCCATAAAACTACAGTATGTATAACATGATGCAGAATAACAAGAACAAAATAAATAAAGGAGAATGTGACTGAAACATGTACATGACAGCAGTTTAACACCCATGGTTCCACCACAAGTCCAAGATATAAATATATACCTCGCCTTAAGAAGCAATAGGATAGTGAAAACTTCAAGACTATTGTAGCCACGATCCACAAAGTCGCCCTGCCAAGAAATGGAAGAAATCATGAACACCTTGGGAAACATTTTAATCAATGATGCAGTGTAGAGACGCAATGAAAACAGAGAAGCATACCATGAATATGTAATTAGTCTCTGGTACATGGCCTCCAGTCTGGAAAAGTTTCATTAGATCGTGAAACTGACCATGAATATCGCCACAAACAGTAACAGGACTGTTTACAGGCTGCACATTGGACTCCTCAATGAGGATCTCTTTTACCTGTGAAATGTTGCGACGACAGTTCAGGATAGTAAAACATATATACCTCCTCTCCTCCATGGAATCATTCACAGTATCTCTAGGAGCAATCACGATAAATCAAAAGAACAGATATAAAAGGCACACCCAAACAAGTGCATAGATAATTAGGCGCAATTTCGTTTCCTAAGAGCAAAGATAAGTATGTTCATCTGATTAGGCAGTTCTGCCAGGTAGGGTCATGAAATGAAATCAAACAAACTCTATGCTGCTACAAGAGCTCAATGAAAAATCATTTCGCTTCAATTTGTGGTGAAATAAAGCATAATTAATTTTGAGAAAAGAAAACAGTAACATCGACATCGAAATCGGACGAGAGAGAGATGATAAATCCCAATCTGGATGCAAAACCCTACAAGTAAAGAAAGGAAGAAGAAAAATACGAACGTATTCACAAAGAAGTTGAAGCTCGTCCTCCAAGAGATGCTGGCCTTCCTTGACCTTTGAGATCCACTGGTCCAAATCCATCTCTTCGCTCTTGGCTCTTCTCTTCGTTTAGGGTTTTCAGCAACAGACCCAAAAAGAGAGACGACAACTATGAAATTTAAAACCAGGGTGCGATGGTGGTCGTATCAATAACAAATCACCAAACAAACGGATGAGATCTGCGTCTGCCCTTTCTTTATTTTCATTTTGTTTTTATCAAAGGCCAGAGAAATGTTTAGTCTAATGACACTTTTGCCCTACATTTTTCACTCTTTCATTTATGAAACTGTCGAATAGTATTGGAAATGAACTTCTTATTCTAACAAACATCAACTAACAAAGAAAACTACTTTAATGACCACTCAATTTACTTTGAAGCAACGGTAACATAATACACAAGTTACTAAACCTGTAACACGAGTACATATCATAATTCTATAATACGGTTTTCATGTGCTCGAGGTGTTGTCCCGCCTAAACACTTATTTTTGATTCTTTATCTCTTTGGTTATATGCAATTTGTTGTATGTTAGTGTCATTTGATTCCTTGTTTGATTCTTTTTTATGCGCTTGAATAGTTTATATAATCTTTTGTATAATTTGATATGATCGAACTAACCATTTATAAGTAATATTTTATTCATTATTTTTCGTATGTGGGATAATTCCACTACAACAATACTAGTATGCACATGGAATGAATTGACAATCCAACATATACATTGGAAATTAGGACAACAAAAACCAATGTTTCACATTAGACACTTGGTGATAATTCAATCGGGTCATTGACAATTGGAGACGTAATTAGAAAGAGACACGCATCAATGAGCGTGATCACAATTTAACCACTTATAAGGTGTTTAGTTTTAATCAAAAAAGTGTTTGACTCATCGCTACAATTGGGTATGAACTGCCTACTTATAAGTCATATTGTATTTGTGAGATATTTCCTCCCCGACAATCACCGAGTAATCTAACTACTGAAGAATGAATCGTACCGAATTAAGTGCAGCAATAATTTATTAGATTTTTTTCTTTTTAAATAAAAGCGAGCATATAATCATTTATATTACCATTCTGAAGGCATAATATCATCACATGATTATTACATTATGAAATTTTCGCTCATCTGATATGATAATATGAGCTTGGCCGACTTAGAAAGTAATTACCCTAAATCCTACACAAGGATAACTTTAATTGAAAGCTTTATTCATCGATGCGCTCTGTACTCCATAAGTCCAGATTCCACCATTATCGAGGTGTTTGATAACCCTCTTTGTTGGCAAGCTAACTAAAAAGACGGAGCAGCCTAAAGCCCGACCTCATCGATCCCAATAAATAGGCCCTGCTGATTGGTATCCAGCCCACACCGTCCTGTTTGAATCGTGGTTTGCATGTAATCGTACTACCTCGGCATTGCAAAAGAGCCTAGATCCGAATTGACTACCATCCATGCCTTTCTTCTAAGGAAAACCACCACAGATCCAAAGATAGACTCGTCGAGTACCACCCGTCCGACAGTAATACCTCAACAACAATACAACCGACTTTAATACCAATATCGGCCCTAATTAAACAAATTTAACTCATAAAAGACTCGTCGTAGCATTTTAATTAAGAAAACAAAACTATATACAATATCTAACTTAACATAGGCCTCGGCCTACTTCCGTAACTTGTTCTAACTCCTCCGACTTGACGGTGAAATAGAAAAAAAAACAATGAAGGACCTACAAGAAAAAGCTCGCGGAAAGGACATTGGGAACAATATATTTGGGGATTGCAAAAGTAAGTAGAGCCGAGAGGCGGTGATGGTGCAGTCATCTTCTTCGGCCATAGACTCTTCCAATATTGGGTTTCAGGTACCCACTCCTATTCCTAACCGTATAGTTTCTATTTATTTGTGGTGTTGCTGATACGTTTCAATTTCAATGCCAGCTTTTGAAGAAACGGGTCTCTAATTCTCAACCTCTCTTTTGTCTGCTGTGAACTTGTTGTTGGAATTTGTCTTTCTATTATAATTTGTGGGAAACCTTGTGTCTCTGCATACAGACTGATCTACAAAGTTTATTGTGTTAACAGGGTAGGTTAGAGCCTGGGCAAGCTTACTTGAAGCAAAGCAAACGAGGCTTAGGAGCAGATGCACCAAACAAAAGATCGTTGCAAGTTTCAGAAAACGAGTCTAGTGGAATGTCTGAAAAGGTTTGTATTTCCAATCTTCATCGTTCTTGTTCTGATTGTAGGCTGCTAACAAATTGTGTTATCAACAAAGATTTTTATTTTATTTTTTATTTCTTAATAAATTTTGGTTGGGGGATCAAGTGTATAAATAAGCAATCTAAACCAGACCATATTCCATATCTACGTGATAAATGAGCATAAACTCTTTGCAAGTCCACGGGAGAGGTTGTGAAAGTTGTGCATGTAGAGGAGAATTGGCAAAAGGAGAACACAATCCATTACAATGCGCTTGGAAAGCTGACAGCTTACTTATATCAATCTTTCTTTTCTTTCATCCTCAGAACATTAACGGCAAGAATTGGGTTCAGGATGAAGAAATGACGGCTTCAAGTTCATCAACAACCATTAACTCATCCAATATAGGCTTTCAGGTATCTACCATTTAATTTATATGATTTCTTTATTATTTTGTGCTTCTGGTTTGATGATGTAACCATTTACTTGTGACTGGTGGTATGCAGCTATTGAAGAAACATGGTTGGAAAGAAGGAACTGGTCTTGGCATTTCTGAGCAGGTAATTACCTTATATTAGTATCATTCTAACCCTTTTTCTATTTACTTTTTATTCTCTCAAGTGATTTAAAGAAACAATACCTCATCATAGATGGATTCTAGGTTTTGTCACTATACAAATTGAAAGGTAAATATCCTAGTGAATTCTAATCCTAAGTTCATTAAGTTCATGAAACCTGGCCTCTGTTTAAAGCAAAAGTTTTCTCTCTCAGATACAACTTTTTAAAATTCAATGAATAGCACCTAGACCATCATGTTATGCGCCATGTGAAACATATTGAAGTACGGTAAGGGGTTTGCTTATATTTTCTTTGATTATCTTATGACTGTGCTAATGTCACTAGTTTTCTAGATAGAATGTTTAACTAGTATGTTTAAATGCAAGCAGGGAAGGCTGGAGCCTATACAAACGTACTTGAAGAATAATAAGCGGGGACTGGGAGCAGATAAAGTACAGAAGGTTTTAAAGCCCCCTGATCCTTCTCCCTTGAATGAAAAAAGTGGCCAGGTGAGTTCATCAAAATGTGTAGAAAATAGCAACTATAAATATAAACAGTCGCTGGTTTTGTGCTCGTGGCAATGAAAATATCTAGAAAGGTATGATGCTATTAAATCTATGAATAAGTATTGGATTGAGAACAATACCTCGATGAGAAGCTTCTCAAGAGAGGATCAAGTGGACCATATGTAAGAGGCCAAAAGTATTGATGCAGTTTGCAAATTTTCTTCCTTAGACATAACTAAACGGTAGCAATAACAGTTCAAGAATTACTGAGAAAAAGGAAACTCTTGGGGTATCTTACTTGTGTAAAGATCTTGGTCGTAGAAGGAAGAACAAAGTTTGTGTGACCATTTAATTGGCCACACGCCTGTCACATATATATATATATATATATATATATATATATATTCTATAAATTTGGTTGTCTTTTCTTTTCTTATGAGACAGGGAAATAAAGATATTATTCTTGAATCTATTGTTTACACCGTAACCTGCATCTGAGTTGTGCTTTTTAACAGTTGTGTTGGTTTTCAGGAGCTGCATAAGAAAAAATCCAAGGGACTCTCAAAGAAGATGAAGAAGATGCAGGAGTTAGAAAGTAGATTACAAGAGAAAGAATTTGAGCGAGCCTTTTTCAGGGAGTTCTGGCCAGATAATGTTTGACATTGCCTTCTCTATTGTCTTGTCCAACAACTTGCTTATCAAATTGTACAGGGATTTACTTTTCCTTCCTTTATTATGTAAAATGTATTTTCAACTCTATTGAATCTGCCAATAAGAGCAGTATTGTACAATTCTATGATGCTAAATGAATTTGCCACAAGTTTGAGTTTCAATGTTGAAAGTACAGTGTTAAGAGGCATAATTCTAAAGCTCATTTTCGCCTGTACATATAGCAGAAATTCATGTCGGATTGTAGTTTAGTATTTTTGATTTTGTAACATTAAACCCTAAACCCAAAGCATTCCAACAACTTCTGCTTGCTGAAGTGGTTACTATAATAGAGGGTCACTGCATATATATGCTTTACAAAACTGTTTGAAAAATAAGAAAACTTCTATTTATGAACAAGCTAATGAGTAAAAATGTATCTACCTGCATGGAAAGATTTTCCAAACAAGGTAAATAGAATTTCTGGAGAAACTAACTCTTTAGATACAGGACCTGTACCGGTACTAATGTTCTGGAATCTAAATCCGTAAAAAGATAACACTGGACAGGGTTATGATTTCTTTTTCTTGTTATCCTCAGGTTTGATGAGTTGGACAGGAGCTGCTGGTATGCGAACCCACCATTCTCTAATCCGCCTCACCCACTTGTCACTACTTTCTTTCCTATATGGCATTTCCCTTGTAAAAGCCTCCAGAAATACTAGCAGGATTATATACCTCAGAGGCACAAATGCAAACGTTGCCGCCATGAAAACCAGCAGTATAACAATCTTGTCTGTTGCCTGTTAGTAAAGCAAACAGTAAACATTTAAATTCAAATGAGAGATTCTTAATACATGTTGAATCTGTTGATGTAACCTAGTGAACATAATCATGACTCAATTAATCTATGGGAAAGGATTCAAAGCATCGACTTTGGTGCAAGTATTAAGAGCAACATCAGCACTTGTATCTTTTACAAGGTGAATAAGTGTGACTCCGACACATACCTGAGGAAGAACTGCAAAAAGGAGGGCTCTTATCTTCAATAGGATAATATTCCCAGCTCGAAGTAACGCTTCCACTTGAGTGATAGCTTCTTGTAATGACAGTAGCTGTTCTACTGCATTGTTATGGGGAGGTGTTATCCTGAATGGTTCCAACGGTTTACCTCTGTTGAAATGCCTGCACCAGAGCATGACGACTGCAACGCATACACAAACAGAGGGCAATACGTAACTGAACCAACCCCTGTACACCAGAACCAACAGCTTTATTAAATCACTTATGTTTATTCAAACTAGTGCAAAGTATTACTTTCAAGAAATGCGGAAAACAAAATTCAAATACATGTAAATTACGACGCTAAACATGATGAGATGAATATATACAAGTTTCAGAGCATAAACCTACTACAGAGATAGAATGCAGAGAAAATGTGCTAATTAGAAGCATAGTAGATTCTGAATGTCAAAAGTTAAAAGGAAATTCCAAGGGGGGCCCACTTTAGACCAAAGCTATGTCTGCAAACAGGAGATGGGTATGTTATGGAATAAGATCCACAAATAGAAATCCAACAGCAGGAATTACCTTCAAAAGAGGCAAGAACATGATGTTCTGCAAAAATGTCAGCAGATACACATGGAATATGCAAGCCAGGCATACTCATCTTTTTTATAAAAAAATAAAAATAAAATAAAAATAAAAATAAAAATAAGGGACCAAAGACATAAATCAATTTCCTGAATAGATTTTTTGCATTATTAT
>NC_020494.1:22314541-22373818 GCF_000184155.1 Fragaria vesca subsp. vesca | reverse complement strand
CATTATTATACCACAAATGGAAGAGAGCATTTTCCAGTAGGAGCACTACCAATAATAAGAAGACCATGGAAACCAGGAACTGAACTGTAGTAAAAGATAAAAGACAAGTTACCTTATTATAGAGAAGCAGATCAACACCAGAAACACTGTTGACTTGTAAGGCTTTTCCCATGATGCCAAACGTTGAACATGATTAGCTAATACAATAACCGGAAACAGTAACTCCTACAAGTAAAGTATCACCTTTAAATGAAAGAATATGAAGTTAAAACGTATCAAAGGTTAAAGGAGTTTTCTCTACAGACATAGATCTCTGGAAAAGAATAAAATTACGTCATAATAACTTTTGATGAAACAAAAGACAGCCAAAAAAAGAACCTCAGTGGTTGTGTCTAATCTATTCAAGGCTATCCTGTCTCTCTAACATCAGTACCACCTAGCAGAGATATCACAGAACTGGTCATAATGCCATAGTTATATCAACAATATGGGTTTAATAGAAGTAATTAAATGGTTCAAGAGATTTTATTACTCTTGGTTGAACAGGAATGACAGTATCGTTATCACCTATTCACAATGATATTTAGCAATCAGGCTCCCCAGTCCAAAGCAGGCAAAGTACCTTTTTCTTTCCATTACGAAGAACAAAACATATATAATTTGGCTCATACATGAAAAGCATACTACTTAGGTTCATTCTTAGAATGAACTTCTAGACATTTTGGTGCACATTCTTTCTCTCAAGTACTACTGATTGGAAAAATGGTAAGATACATGTTGGTTAACAAAACCCAATTTAACATGTGAAGTTCAATACTGACCTTCATTATTGCAACATTTGTATCAATCCCATCCACTTTCACCTGGTCCACAGTTGCCTGTGCAGCTTCAGCCCTTCCAGTGTCCAATAATGATTGTTTGACTACCATTTCCAAGGGGTTACTTTCACCAGCACAAACCTCTCCAACTATTATTACCTCTCCATCAAGGTTGACTTCCTTTTGCAATATGAATCCAAGTTGAGTTATTGCTATAAGTGAAATTGGAGACAATTTTGACTGCCGTTTTGAATGTGGAGAAACATCGTGTTGGGAAGCACTGGAATTTAAAATAACCAATCGACTAGACAATGTTTTCAAAATCGAGTCTCCTCCAGGAAGACTTTCAGCAAGGTTGAAAGCAAGTAAGGTTTTATAATGGGATGAAAAGAAGTGGAAGGCTTCTCGAACTGCACGATATCGCCAGATGCCTAAAATAGCCCTTGCCAGTACTTCTGATTTTTGAATTTCTTTTAGGTTGTTTTTCTGAATGAACCTGTGAGCACGCAAGATTTCAAGACAAATATCCAACCAATAGTCTCGGCGAGAATTGCCTTTAAACTCAGGAAACTCCAAATGAACCGGCTCTTCTCTGCAAGAAAGATTTAAATAAAAAAGAAGCTAGGTCTTGATCCTTATAAATAATTAATTTCCCTGCCACAAATATATCAGCAGATAACTTACACAGACGTTGATTTGTACATGATGGCTTTATCAAAAAGACGAGTACCCAATGGTCCAGTCATTTCTGGTTTTATGACCTGCTTCATATCTGTTGCCAGATCATATCTAACCGCTTTGTCATACAAACCAACTCCCAATGATTCAAAATACAGCGCACTATTGGTCAGTGACAGCCGTCCTGGATAAACAGATATTGGATGAAAAACACTTCTTCATTTATAGGATGCGAAAGAACTGAAATAAACTATCATAGCCAAGAGTGATTGAGATCATGATTGAATTAGTCAGACCTTTTTTGGGGAAAAGAACTCTATATTATAAAAATAAACTAACCAATCTAAAGCATTGGTACATTTGATCCACCTTCAGGAATACAATCACTTACCAGGCCACATAGACCTGCCAATATGCTTGAGCACTGGTTGAGTGGGAACTGTACCATCAACATCAAGGATGATTTCTCCCTCAGCGAGCTGAAGATTTCCAATGGAAGAAGCCAATGTACTTTTTGAAGCCTTAATGACCCTGCAGCAGAGCCCTTGATTATAGATAGAAAAAGGGTAGTACTTTTGTTTCTGAAGTTAAAAATAAAAATAAAACACAAAAAGGACAAGAAACAATAACATTTAGTATCTAATAAAAAGCAGGACCAAACCCGCCATAGAGATTTTTACCATTGCCAACCAACACAAATATCCTTCAACACTAAACAGAAATAGACTCAACATAGTTGGAACTTAGATAGACTCCCTCCCTCTCATCATTGAACCAACGTTTTGGTGGTTCTGTTAACAAGCTCCATATCTAGGTAGCAATTCAATGCAGAAGGATTGGAATAAAACGGACATCAGACCAACGGTAAGGAAGTGATATAAAGCCATGCCACCAGAGTTCAAGCATATGTGCAATTGTGGGTAACAAATTCACTACAAGGAAATGGAAGTCAGAGAAAATTATAGAGATTATGGATAAACTTAATACTTGTCCAGGCTTCGTATGTATTTGTCATATACAAGGAAATGAAGTCGATGATGGCCTGATGTGCTTGTGAGTGAATCATAGAGGTTGTGGACAGTTATTATATCTGCAACAGCAGCACAACCAGGAGCTATTCGCGCAAAGGCTTCGGGCCCAACAGTTTTTTTGTCATCAACCTGAACGGCGGAACCAAAGAATCACTATTAGTCATTCACAAAAGTAACAACTGCAGTGGTGGAAGAATTTGAAACTAACCCACCTAGTGCATATGACTAAATAGCATCAGTATAATGGCTAAATGCAGATAAAGAAACAATGAAATTGAGAAGACCTGGACAGCCATATTCGTAGAACTTGAATAAAATAGCGACCAACCATCATCATCCTCTACTTCTAGGTTACTGCTAGAAGCAGTTTCCTGCAATTGAAGAAGGTTGTCAAGCCAAAGATAGAGGAGCTATACTTGTAACTGAATCTTAGGAACCAAAGAAGCTCTATTATCTTTAAAAAATATCCTCACTTTGTTTAGTTCTTTATTATTCTCAGCACAGGGGGATTCCCATGCAAGCATCATGTCAAATGTCAGGTGACGAAACTCCTTATCACTCAAATAATCTGGGCGACCACTCACTACATGGAGTGCTTGGTATGAGCAAAATTCCAAAAAGTTCCTAGCATAAGTCAGAAGCTCCTTTACACTTTCAGGTAGCTGTGTGTCAAAATGATGCTGTAATTCTTCAGTAGGGATGCGAAGAATCCTGCAGCAGCAAGAAACACATTTAGTAAAAGAGACTGCCATAATTATTAGCACTTGAAATTGCTTTTCTATTGGATAAAATGCATACATTTTCTTATGTGGAAGTGGAATTGAGCAAAAAAGAGAGGTATTTGTGATTTCAAACTCAAACTGGGGAGGTAAGGAGCGAGATATTGTTCATTTACATAAAAGGAATGGTTTAGAAGGATATGAGATTGCATGAAAAAGTAAACCATAAACGTGAATGCATGAATAAAGGAAGAGAGTAACTTGGAACAGCGAGAGACGACGGAATTGGCGAAAGGAGAGAGGTGAGGAATGGGCTTGGGAGAATCGGAGGCGGAGGAAGGGGAGTCATCTTCGCCGCTGGACTTGGTGCTGCTGCTCCGCCGGAACAGAGATTTCAGAGTCTTCTGATGGTTTTTCGTCAAGAAACCATCCAACTGATCCAACATCCCCAGTTTCAAATTCTCCATCTCTCTCTATTCTCTCGCCATCAACCTTCCAATTCTCACGACCCCCTTTCAATTCTGTTTTTGCCGTCTTCATATTAATATTTGGGCTGGACCTCGAGACTTGTACTACAGTGGGCCAAAGCGGGCTAGGCGGAGCGGATGCGGGCCTAGGCGGGCTGCACGGGTCAACCTTTAATTTCTTTTAAAACGAAACGAAACGAAACGAAACGACTTTTACAGTCCTCGGCTCGGAGATGGGTCAAGTTCAAAGCGAGGCGGCAGCCGATGTGGATCCACAAGCTCACGGCGTCTCCTCCATCAACTCTCTCATTTCCGGTAACCCTTCCTCCTCCTCCTCCTCCTTCTGATTAGGATATCCATTTTTGTAAGTAATCCTTTTGTTTTCCGTATTTGTTTCCATCACCATGTATAAATCTCGCTCTTCAATTTCAACCTAATTGCCCAATAATGTTTTGGCTTTACTTTAATCACTTATTAACATACTGGATTACATGATATAATTGAATTGAGTTCATCATGTAACCAAAACTCTCCTCTACAGATACCACTGTTTTATAGAGCCACTACATGTCGAGTCCTTTAGTTTCTGAAACTTTGTTTCCTTCGTCATCTGCCAGTTTATCAAGTGTACAATAGCTGATATTCCTACCTTTGTTATGCATTTACAGAAGCTGCAGCATATGGGAATGATGCAACTGAGGTTGGTTTATTTCATACACTAACGGACTTACCTGTCATTGTTCAAGATGGGTGTGTTGTCTCTGTGGTTCATAAACTTATACTTACCAATTTTAGTTACTTCGTTAATTGTAGGGCATTATTTAAGAAATAGATAAATAGTATACACTTTTCCCGCTATGATTGGCAATAAAAGGAACTGAACTATGCATTTTCTGGTTTTCAGTCTCTTGATGCCAAGGCTCAGAAGGCACTGGAGTGCCCTTGCATAGCTGACTTACGGAAGGGCCCTTGTGGGCTTCCATTTTCAGAGGCTTTTCTGTGTTATCTGAAGAGTACTGTGGCAGAGAAGGTAGCACCCAACTTCACCAAGATATTAGTTATGAGCTTCTGGGTCTTTTCTTTTCCTTGTGCAAACTGGCACACAGCATATTTACAACTCAACTTTACTTGATAGTATGTAATGGCATATAACATGTAAGATAATATATGTCATAACTATAAGCTGTCAACACTAAAGAAGAAAAAGGAAAATATCAGTGTGGACCTGCATTTTTGGACTATCTTCTTCTAGTTATTTAATATCAGAAATGCATCACCTGGTTTGATTTTTAATCAGTGTACCAAACAGACTGGAGATTTGGAGATTCATGAAAACATATTGAGTAATGTTGTCTTTCACTATATTTTGCTCTTCCTTCTGCCAAATGACAAGTTCTTAAGTTGATTTTTCCACTTCTGGTTATGGCTGTGCTTAGATGCATGTACTTGCTGATAAATGGTTTGGTTTTAGGTTCAAATATATATATTTCAACATTGTTGTACAGAATTACAAAAAATTTCCCAGGGTACTTGACGTGAACTTTTTTCTCTTTCTCTTTTGTAGGGATCAGACTGTGTGCATCCATTTGTAAATTTGCAGAATTGTATTAAAGCCAATCCAGATGCCTTTTCTAAGGAAGCAGAAGATGAAGTTAAGAAAGAGGAAAAGATGACTCAGGATTACAAAATCATCCCACCCTCATGGTCCAAAGAATCCTCAAGACCAAAATCCAATCTGTAGGAGAAGATGAGAACCAACCACATCTGTTTCTCTTAGGATACAGAAACCATGAGAAATATCTATTAATGAAGTTGCCCTGTTACTGAATATCTCAAAGCACGGTCCAAATATATTCGATCCAAAAGAAAGAATCTGACAATTGAAGCTATTTACTGTAGTAGTGAGAACTGAGAGAGGTTGAAATTCTGGTGCATGATATCTGTAATGATCAAATTTATGTCCCATACAGTTCCTTTTTGCTGAATTGTTACAAGTTCAAAGATAAGTGATATGTATAGAACTAAAGACTACAGAGGCTAAAGGCCAGTTTGCTCCCCTATATTTCACCCCAATTGTTACAAGTTCAAAACCAAAATCCTTGCATCTATGGTTAAATTTCATCACTATAAAAAGTGAGGCAGACTGAAGTGTATTGGTGATTACTGACTCGGTACTATAATCTTAGTAGTGAACAACCAAACCAGAACAAAAAAGCCCAAGTACAGTACTAGGAAGTGAAAAAGAAAGCCCAAGAAATGGGGGCCCAAATAGGAATAAAGAGCGATTTTGTAGAAATATTGGAAGGGAAATCAGAATAAGTTGGTGATTGATAAACCCTGGAAGGTAAAGAGAATCTGCTCATGGCTTCTGCTCTGGCCACTGCCTGTTCTTCCCAACTGCTCCCTCCTCGCAAAGGTCTCCCGTTTCTTGGTCCCACTGTTTCTCCTGCTTTTGTGTCTCTACCTGTCAGAGTCCGAGCGAGAAGGCCTCTTTTAGCTGCGGCGGCGGCAAAGAGTAATTCCAATCCTTCGCCGGCGACGACGAACAAGAACAGTAAAGATAAAGCAGCCGAAGAAGAAGCCGTTGAAGAGGTGGAAGAGGATCTACCATGGATTCAGGAGAAGGCCTTGGACCTGGTGGAGTTCACCGGCTCTGTCACACAGGCCATTCCTGGCCCCAGAGTCGGCACCAGCTCTCTCCCTTGGATTTTGGCTCTTCCTCTCGCCTATGTCGGTCTTTCTTTTGTCATTGCCGTTGTCAAGACCGTCAAAAAGTTCTCCTCGCCTCGACATAAACGCAAGAAGCTGGTCTGCTCTCTCTCCTCCTCCTCCTCCTCTTTCTTTGGTTACTGCATTTGATTCATCACTCAAACGTTGCCGATACAGGTCAATAAAAATGCTATGCTCTGCAAATCAATAGACGAAATGTTTCAGAGTGGCTCTCACCAAATCACGCCGGATGCCCTCAAACAACTTGTGCAAAAGGTGATCATGTGAATGTCTGCACATTACTTAGTTGGAAAGGGAACGTCATTTATTGCTCTTTTGGCATATCTTTCTGAGAATGATTTTGACAACCTGTCTCTAATTTGTATCCAGACAGGTTTTGGCATGGAGGAGATTTTGCGCAAGTACATTCGTTATACTTTGAATGAAAAACCGTTCAACCCGGACATGGTTTCCGGTTTAATTCAGCTTAGGAAAGCTTCTTTGTTGGATGATTCTCAGGTGGCTGAAATTCTAAATGAGATTTCTAGAAGAATTGTGCGAGACAAAGGTAAAGCATTGAATTACTACCATCATAACTTGAATGATCAAATTGTGCAATACTCCCTTTTCCGTATCCTTCCTCTGACTTTGAATTACAGAAGATGGAGTAGAGTACTCAGAATGTTTCCCCCTACTACTCCTACTCCTGCTACTGCTTTTTATGAGTGTTCTATATATCATTCTATGGTCGTCATGTGTTAATGTTCTGGATATTCTTATTGTTAGTGTGGCCTTGCCAAGGTACATTGCACTAATTGCTTCCTTAGCTTTCTGATAAACATATATAGCATAAAAAGTCATAAGAAAACATTCATTGCCAAATTGTGCCATCCATTGCTGACGGCTAGTTTTCAACTTGCAGGCCCAGTTGTAATGGATATGGCAGGTTATACTGAACGGGGTTTCAAGAGAAAATTAGCCGTTCAAGCGCTATTTGGAAAGGTGTTCTATCTGTCGGAGGTAAGGGACCAAATAACCAAAGTAACTTTGACCAATTGCCTGTACGGTTCAGTTTTATCTTTTTCTTTTTCTATTGTTGTCCAAAACGACCTCGATTGTCATCATAAGAAAATATGTCTAGTACCTTGCTTCTCTTATTTATGTTTCAAAATTAGTACTTAGCGTTGCCTTGCTTTGGAGAACTTCTTGATGCTACTGGTTTATACCCTTCACACAAATGAGATTCACCCTCAAATTTAAGCTATTGTGAGATGGGGTGCCATAACCCCTATTGTTTGCAACAATTTTCTCTTGCCGCAAAGGTCAAGCGGATGTTACACACATGAAAATTATAAAACTTATGGCCCAAACATGGTACACCACTGAATAAAGTTTCTTATAGGCCTTCAAATTATGTACAAATGTGTATAAGTTGCTCTACTGTGGACACCAATCAGAGGTCATGTGCCATTACCTCAACGATTCTAAATGTTTACAGAAGCATGATGTAATTATGTGTGTAACAGGAAATATTGCTCTAAATTTGATTGCATCACTTGCTCAACTCTTGTAAAAGCCTTGATTTTTCTTTTTAAATAAATGAAAACACACAAATTTTATGTTCGCACTTGCCTATTGATGTTCACTTTGTTCTTGGCTAATGCTTATCATCTTATTGCCTTCTTACATTTTCACTAACTTGTGCATTATTTGCCTAATATATGTTTCTGATCTTTTTGAAAAATTTGGCAGCTCCCAGAGTTCTGTTCGAGGGATAGTTCCTTAATTGTCAAAGAAATATTTGGTGTTACAGAGTAGGCCCTTTTTCCTTAATTTCTTATTCAATTCATTATTGTAGGAGAATACACGAAACAGAAATGCTAAACTACAGTTTGTTGAATGGTTGCCCAAACTTTTAGAATCAATGTTCTCCATTCTCATGATCAAAATTATCTTTTTCTTCTCCTATTTGCAGTGAGGATGCAGACAGATTACGGATGCATACAGCCTCTGAAGCTGGGGATATGGAATCACTAGAAAAGATGGTTGATGATTCAGATTCAGACTAGGTCTTCTTGGTTAAAGGTGCAGCAACATACTGATGGAATTCAGCTCATAAAACATTAGCCATATCAAAACGTAGTCTTTTTCCTTTGGTCTTTTCTCGGGAGCATGTGGGCTTAAATTTTTGTGGGAGCGTCTGTTTGAACACCGTCACATAAAGTGTGCATAGACTGTCTTTTTAACTAGAAATTACTGGATATCTGTGGAAGTATTATAGCGTTTTTCTTTAGACGTAATATCCAAATAAATCAATTTTCCATTAACACAAGAAACTCTTCTGCCAGGCTGCGGTCCGACTAATGAGGTACTAGCAGGGGAATTTTTTTGACATCGTGAAAATTATTTGTAATTACCGAGAGATAGAAAATCATTGATTCTTATGAATGGTGACGGATTATAAATCTCTTGGTCAGTCATTGACTAGGTGAATATGACTTTGATTTCTATTGATCTGTAGTTAAATACATTAAGTAATTGCTTGAATTAGGTTAGCTATATGTTGTGTATTATCAAATAATTCTAAAGAGGTTGGTAAAAGATGTCTTCAGCAGTTGCATATCCAGATTCCAGAGCCTTGACACTATTCATATCTTTTGGGCTTTCTATTGGACTCGGGTCGGATCTTATTGTAATGAGCCTGTAGGGTTGGTTGTAGAGACCACTGTTTTGTTTTTTTTTGTTTTTTGTTTTTTCGGAGGAACATGCAGTAACTACCTATCACCAACCAAGTAACAAATGACGGATATTTCAAAGGCCAACAAGGATACAAGAAGATGGAGAGGTCTCTCTTGATCAGAAAACAAGTTAGAAGTGAAGTTAGAAGTTAGAAGTTAGAAGCACAACCAACCTTCAAACTAGTTCGATGATTTCGAGAGCTTGTTGTGGTTCAATTCCAATCGTAAAACCAGCTCGCGGAGTACGATGCGAGGCGGTGGTGGGGCCGTTCACGGGGAGAGACCCGAATGTGAAGAAGGCGGGATGGCTGAGACAGAAGGCGGCACAGGGCATCAAGTATGAGGAGGTGAAGGAGACGTTGTCCCGTTTGAATCTCAAGACTGTGTGCGAGGAGGCCCAGTGCCCCAACATCGGCGAGTGCTGGAATGGAGGTGCTGACGGCATTTCCACTGCCACCATCATGGTCCTCGGAGACACCTGCACTCGTGGCTGCCGTTTCTGTGCCGTCAAGACCAGCCGAACCCCTCCCCCTCCCGATCCCATGGAGCCCATCAACACCGCCATGGCCGTTGCCAGCTGGGGTGTCGATTATATTGTTTTAACCAGCGTCGATCGCGATGACCTGCCCGATGGTGGCAGTGGACATTTTGCCCAGACCGTCAAGGCCCTCAAGGTCACTTTTCCATGCTCTCTCTATCTACTCTTACTCTTATCAACGACTCATCTCCATGTTTTGTCTTGCAGGATCTCAAGCCTGACATCATGGTTGAGTGCTTAACTTCTGACTTTCGGGGTGACTTGACCGCCGTCCACACTTTGCTACACTCCGGCCTTGATGTCTTTGCACACAACGTTGAGACTGTCAAACGCCTCCAGCGAATTGTGAGGGATCCTCGCGCTGGGTCAGCATCTTCTTCCCTTTCTTTTTCCAATTGCTTGTCTTACAGTGCTTATACATCCCATTCACCATTCATTTCAAGTAGTTGATTTTGGAACCATATGAGGTCTCAAATAAGTTGTTGCATTTTCCAAATTTATGTGAAATATAAACTTATGAACAAAATCGTTAAAAAATTTCTGGCATCTGTTCAGTTTGCTTGTTGCGAGGTCATGCCTGGTTTGTTTTGGATTGTCCCCTATCCATGTCCAGGCAATTCATGCAATTAGTAGATGAACTCCTCTAGTTAAAGAAATTAGTGTGGTTTACATGTCTAAATGTCACTGTATATAGCAATCCAAATTCTGTTTTAATCATATTCTTGCTTCTTAATCCTTGATCTGTGTGGACAAGGATTCTATTCACTTTGAACCTTAGTGTGGAGTATAGCATACCAGGGTTCCCCAATCAAATACTGCTCTCTGTGTATATGCGCATCTATTCACGAAAATATAAATGTGTTTATCACCGTTGTACCTTAAACCTTTTTGAGCTGATAGAGTGGCAAAAGTATGAAATTTCATGCATTTCTTCTGCCTGGAAAATCGACATTTTCATCTAAAGGTATTGGCCAAGTGCCTGGCTATTTGTTTGGCTAGTAGGATAGATTGAATGATCTGCTTGTCTGGATTGGTTCTTCTCGTCAAAAAAGTTATCACCACTGCTACTCAAGATTCTTTTACTTAATCTGTAATGCAGGTATGAGCAGAGCTTATCTGTTCTCAACCATGCAAAACAAAGCAAGAAGGGAATGATTACAAAAACTTCTATAATGTTGGGCCTTGGAGAATCAGACGATGAGTTGAAAGAAGCCATGGCTGATTTAAGGGCTATAGATGTGGATATACTGACACTTGGACAGTATTTACAGGTTAGTAGTACTCTCAGCCATTTGTATTTAGCTTTGAGATGTTTATATTTGCCATCAGCGGCCAACTTCACTGTTTTGAGGCAATCAGCGGCATCATCAAGCAACACTATGAAGCTATTATTATAGTTTGTGAATGACATTTGATCTGAAATTGTTGATTTGCTGCAGCCAACTCCACTGCATTTGACCGTCAAAGAATATGTCACTCCTGAGAAGTTCAATTTTTGGAAGGAATATGGGGAGTCTATTGGATTTCGTTATGTAGCCAGTGGGCCCTTGGTAAGATCTTAATATGATGGTTTTATTCTGTTTACTTTCTTGGATAACAGTAATCTGGTTTAGCCAGTGGGTTTGGTGTTTATACTTCATCGTGTTATAGATCATTTCAACATAGTTTATTGATTAGAGATCTTCTACTTTCTTTATTCTTTTTTCCTATTTTCTCTCAACAAGTTTATTATATGAAATCCATGTGTCTGTGCATCTATTCAGGTTCGATCCTCGTATAGGGCTGGGGAGCTATTTGTTAAGACAATGGTCAGGGAAAGTGCTGGAGCTATTCGGTAACACAATGGTTAGGGAAAGAGCTGAGAATACATCAAGTTATAGTTGCAAGCCAATGGCTGTTTAGGGGTCCCAACTTCTACTCTTGATATTTAGGCAAATTAAATATTTTTTAAGGTGCTGGGAAGTCTATGCACCGGCAGTCATCCCTTGATATTTGTAGGCAATCTATTGCAGTTTATGTTATCCAGTTATCCATTCTTGTTGATGCAAGTCCACATCTGTGCTTAAATCTCTTCCCAACAAACTGTATTGGTTGTTCACGGTACCAATATTCTCTCTCATTTCGTGGTGAGTTTGTGGAAGAGCACCGTGACTTGGTTGGTTAAAAAAGTTAACTAACAACTTTGAGGTCATGGGTTTAAACATCATCCCAACAAACTATATGGGTTGTTCACGGTACCAATATTCTCTCTCATTTCATGAGTGGTGAGTTTTTCGATGAGTTGTGACTTGGTTGGTTAAAAAGATTAATTAATAACTTTGAAGTTATAAGTTCAACTGACTTCAAGTAGGCCTTTTGAGGCTTTAAGTTTGTCACAAACCCTAATTGGTCCGCGTGCATAGGTTGGGGAATAAGAGCTAGAGCATGCTTAGCTCGCTCTCCTCCATCACTTTTTTATATGGTTTCATTGTCTCCCACTTGATGTGTTTCCATCGTTCCATTTGGATCTCCTGAGAATGTATGTTTCGTAAAAAAGATTTCTTGTAGCTCTATTTGTTGTTGTTATTTGAACATTTAAAAAAAAAAAACGAAATTACTTTACTTTTACCCCTTGGGGTAAATATAGGATCCTCGCTGTAATCTTGTCACCGTTCAGTCAAGAGTGGTTTGAAAGCTGCCCACGGTTTCACTCGCACTACATAATGCAATTGGGAGTTTGGGACTCTCTACTTTCTACTTTCTACTTTACACTCTGTGGTGGTGAGCAAAGCACGAGCTCGAAGTTGCGGTGAGTGGTCCTGAGCTCCTCCCTCTCTGGCTGCTTGCCTGATCTTGCGATTTGAGTGATGGAAATTGATAGATCTGAGTTTTTGTGTGGTTACAGAATAGAATCGAATCATGGCGAACATAGACATAGAGGGAATACTGAAGGAGCTGCCGAATGATGGGCGTATACCGAAGACGAAGATCGTGTGCACTTTGGGGCCTTCATCTCGGTCGGTGGAGATGTTGGAGAAGCTGCTGAGGGCTGGCATGAATGTTGCTCGCTTTAACTTCTCCCATGGCACTCACGACTACCACCAGGAGACCCTCAACAACCTCCGCACTGCCATGCACAACACTCAGATCCTCTGCGCCCTCATGCTCGATACCAAGGTCCCTTGTTTCTCTTCCTTTTATTATTATTTTTTTTCTTCTTTTTTTTTGTTATAAATATAATACACCATTGCCACCTACCCACATTATTAGCTTTGTGCCTCAATTTTCTGCCTATGATATTGACTAAGGGGGGTGTATTGTATATGGAATTAGTGGAAGTTTTAAAGAAGTCTATGGAATTTGAAAGTTTAGGTGTATTCAATACAGACTTTTAAAAATCTATCAAAGTCTGGGTGTATTCAACTAGATTTTAAAAAATCATTATGAATTCCATCAAAGTTTAGAGGTATTCAATTAAGACTTTTTAAAATGAATAAAAGTTCAGATGTATTCAAAATATCATTCATACTTATGGAATTAATAACTCATGGATAATTATGGACTTTGTAGTGTAAATTACACACACCAAACTCCAATATTTTTCCATCCACTAGAGCAAAGATTTGGAAAAGTCTACGATAGACTTTCTCTTTACATGTGAATAGGTTGATCCTACAATACATCATCTTTTTTTTTTTCTTTTTTTATAATATTTTGTGCTACCAATGTTCTATTCTACCTATTCTTTTCAATTTTTTGAATGTTAATATTTTGTTGTATTTCAATTGTAATGCTTGGAACCCTCGATAACCTAAATGTTATATACTAACTCTTGATATTAGAACCACATGATCATATATTATTATATTAGCGTACATGAATTAAACTGTGAACATCTAATGTCTCACTTTAGAATATGTGTCTTTGGTTAACGTACAAGTATGCGTGTTGTTAAGTTAATATAGTTTTTTTTGTTACTTATGTTTATGTATTTCAATCAAATATTACAACGGTATGTATCGAAATTAGATAGATGAGCACTAAACTTATAATCGGTGTCATTATGTGTTTGTCATTACATCTTTATATTACAACGGTATGTAACTCTAAATTAGATAGATGAGCACTAAACTTATAATCGGTGTCATTATGTGTTTGTCATTACATCTTTATTTTTTTTTTCCTTTTATGTAACTCTGTAAGTATTAAGAAATCTACATAAGTCATTCATATGAAATCTGTAGATTTCAGAAATCAGTTAAAGTCTGTGATTAAAAATCGATTGTTTTAAGAAATCAGTGAAAGTCTTTGAACTTTTCAAAGAGTATAGACTTTTCAAAAAGTCAATTGATTAAAATTAGTCTGTATGAATCAAATTACAATACACCCCCCTAATTGACTTGTGCGTTACCTTTTCATGCCGCCTATGATTTTTCAAGAGAAATACAAACTGAGCAACTTATCTTCTACTAATTTGAGTTTTAAATCTTCTAATTAATCTGCTTCCGGCATGGATAATGTATAGATTCATTTTATTGCACAATCGAATACCACTTACTGTGCTGTCACCTAAACCCTTTGGTGGAATGTGGTAAACCAACGTCCAAACTTTATCAAATCAACAAATGAGGATGGTCATAGAAGCTAAGGGTTTTTTTTTTTTCCCCTTCTCCCTTGATCTGTGTTTAATGTCATCAACCCGCTGTTTTTATAAGGCCCTGTCTTTGTGCAAACTCATGGAATTCCTTTTTCTTTTTCTTTTTTGTAGGGACCTGAGATTCGGACTGGATTCCTCAAGGATGGGAAACCCATTCAACTTAAGGAAGGCCAGGAAATCACCATTACCACTGACTACAACATCAAGGGAGATCCAGAGACCATTTCCATGAGCTACAAAAAGCTGGCCGTGGACTTGAAGCCTGGAAATACCATTTTATGTGCAGATGGCACCATTACCCTCGCTGTCTTGTCTTGTGATCCAGCGGCTGGTATTGTGAGGTGCCGTTGTGAAAACAGTGCAATGCTGGGTGAGAGGAAAAATGTCAATCTTCCTGGTGTTGTGGTTGATCTTCCCACACTGACAGAGAAGGACAGGGAAGATATTCTGGGATGGGGTGTTCCTAACAACATTGATATGATTGCTCTTTCATTTGTACGCAAAGGATCAGATCTAGTTAATGTCCGTAAAGTTCTTGGACCCCATGCCAAGAACATACAGTTGATGTCAAAGGTATGTTATTTCCTTTCAACTTTTAGTGTCCATGCATTAGTTTAATTCATGTGCTTATTGTTGGGGCCGGGAATCCTGGTGAGCTTCTCCCTAAGATCAAATAAGAAAGCAAAAACACTAAACTTTAAACATGCAAGAACACAAGCATTGAGAGATCGATACTTTGACCTCTTGCGTACATCCATTCAACAAGAAGATAAAAAATTGAAGAACAATTTGGTTCTTCCACAAACTAAAAATGATCTCTGTGCTCTGAAGTAATCCAAAACTTACCCAATCACACTTCACCCATTATTATTTTTTTCCTTCTTTCTTTCTCATCATTCTCTTTCATTTTATTTTACGAGCTTCAAGCTCATAATTTTCCCAAGTCAAAGTTATGGTTAAAACCTATTTGTTTTAGGGGAACAGATGTGCATTAATTTAGCAATACTCTAGTTTTGACAGTGGTAGACTACCTCCCCACAGTGGTGGATTTATATATGTACAGTAGTAGTTTATGTCGCCTGTATGGAGTTCTCTACCGTATGGAGCTATATTTCATTGCAAAGAGCTTGTCCAATACTTGTACTGAAATTGATGTTATACCCTACTTCGCCTCGACGGTGGGGGGAGTTAATTCATTTCCCCAGTACCGATCAGGAACTCATCATGTTAACCAGGGGTTTCATGTCAGTTAATTTTATTTGCAAGCGTATGCATTATAATTGTTAATCAGCCAAACCTGATGTTTTTCTTTTTAGCACCCAAGCACTGAACATCTTACAGGACTAGGAATTTGTTTGTGTAGAAGTGAGATGATTTAAGAGCATCAAGCACTTTTGAAGTGCTCATGTGACATATCTAGTTAATTAGCTTATGTTCTGATGCTGTGTGTTATGAATATATGTTTTGTCCATCCACACGTGTCTTCCCTTTATGGATGGAGCCATTGATTTGCACGAGTAACGTGGATACTAATGCTTGGCAATGTTTTTGCATTATCATTAATAGGGATCAAAATTTTGCTTGTATTTTTTTCGGAAAGATAATTTCGCTATTGTCTAGAGCAGAGTTGTTTTCAGAGGTTAACTAGTGAATTTGGGTTTGCTGTTTTGTTTTGTTTTTTTGAAGGTTGAAAACCAGGAGGGTGTTATCAACTTTGATGAGATACTGCGTGAGACTGACTCATTCATGGTTGCACGAGGTGATCTTGGTATGGAAATCCCAGTTGAGAAAATTTTTCTGGCACAAAAAATGATGATATATAAGTGTAACCTTGTGGGAAAGCCTGTTGTCACGGCCACTCAGATGCTTGAATCCATGATCAAGTCTCCACGACCAACGCGTGCTGAAGCCACAGATGTAGCTAATGCTGTCCTTGATGGCACTGATTGTGTCATGCTTAGTGGTGAGAGTGCAGCTGGGTCCTATCCAGAACTCGCTGTGAAGATCATGGCTCGGATATGTATCGAGGCAGAATCTTCCCTTGACTATGGGGCTATCTTCAAGGAGATGATAAAGTCTACACCACTTCCAATGAGCCCATTGGAGAGTCTTGCATCCTCTGCTGTCCGAACAGCCAACAAGGCAAGGGCCAAACTCATTGTTGTGTTGACACGTGGGGGGAGCACCGCAAAATTGGTGGCCAAGTACAGGCCAGCTGTTCCTATCCTGTCGGTGGTTGTTCCAGTTTTGACCACAGACTCGTTTGATTGGGACTGCAGTGATGAGACTCCAGCAAGACATAGCCTGATATACAGGGGTTTGATTCCTCTATTGGCTGAAGGATCTGCGAAGGCCACCGATTCTGAATCCACTGAGGTGATCCTGGATGCTGCTCTAAAGTCGGCAACAAAAAGGAGACTGTGCCAGCCTGGTGATGCTGTGGTGGCACTTCATCGTATCGGAGTTGCATCTGTCATCAAGATCTGCATAGTGAAGTAATGTTGAGGATGCACATATCGCATCCTAGGGGAAGACTTTGCTTTCAGGTTTCTCTTATACCGCTGTGGTTTTAGCTGTCAAAGCACTGAACAATCTAGTATATTTTCTTTCCCTAATGTGAGAGGCTATGGGGACCTCTAGGTCCTATGTTGAGCTAATGCTGTGTACTTTATGAGCTAATTTCCTGAAATAAAAATAAGATTCAGGAAACCCTACAAGTATCAATAACGGTCAAGGTCATAGAAATGGTCGAGTGATCAGACATTCAAGCTGAAATGAAACCTACTGGCTTACTGCTTGTGTGAAATGAATACTCTACATTCTTACAGTGAACATGTCGTTGGTATTATAAGCGAGGTGGGATCAGATTAGATGAGAATAGCGAGCATGCACGAGTAGCAATAGCAGCAGCAGATCACCATTCACCAGGCCAGAATCACTACATGGAAATGGAGTATGGACCAAAACCAAGGGACAACTCGATGCATGTGTCGGTGTCACCACGCACTCCGCGCATAAAGCATGCGCCTTTCAGCTACGACGTCTCTTTCTCGTTAACTCATTAGCCTTTATTTAAGAAGAGTCTAGGGACGTTATATTCGTATCCTTGTCTGACTTGTATTCGTCTCTCTTTTTCTGAAAAGAACTTGTATTCTTCTCTCTTATCCTTGTCTATTACAGACTTTCAGGAAGCGTTATCTTTCTAGAATTCAAATTCAAATATTTGGATCATTATTCTGTTTATTAAGGTGTTAAATATATATTAGGCACGCATACCGCCACGTTATCAAATCACGTCAAAGAAATTCTTGTTCAATTCAAAGTTTCAAACTCGTCAAGCTCCACCATAAGTAAGCAAGCTCTGACAAGGGGGAGAGAGATAGATACAGAAGAAGTAGTGCTGCATTAGAGATGGTGAACATGAGGTGGAACAGTGGTGGTGATGCTGCTGTAACAAAGAGGATGATTGTACTGACGGTGTTGATGGTGATGTTAATGGGTGCTTACGCTTCACCGGTAAGACGAATGATGATGGCAGATATCAAAGAGCAGCAGAGACGGAATCTGCTTGCTAATGGGCTTGGAGTGACTCCTCCCATGGGGTAACACATTCATCTCTGCATTCTTTCTCTTGTTTCACTACCTATTGCCCCCACGCCATAATGATTTTGCAGTCACAATAGAATATAAAATCCTTTACTTAGTAAACGGGATAGTGCTGTTGACAAGAAAAATTAAAACGAAAAGAAAAGGAAGTACAAGAATAGCTGTTCTGGGAGTTTTTGCATTGTTTCTGGTTGATGTCAATCCTTAATCTCCAATTACTATGCAACTCTAAGAAGAATAAGATTCTTTTTAACCTTCTAAGTATGTACGTTTTGATCACCTATTCCTGTCATCCCTTTCTATTGAAAGGAGTATCCCATGTCTATAATCCCTGGTTTAATTTTTACTGTGGAATGCTTGGAGTTTGGTATATAACACGAGAACCCTTTATTTTATTCCAAATTCTGAATTTTCCATATCCTAATCCATGGTCAATATGTGTAACTGCTGCAACTATCTTTTTCCTAAGTTTGAAAGAACTTGTCACCTGTGGTATTAATTACTTCTCTTCTCTTTGCTTAGGTGGAATAGTTGGAATCACTTCAACTGCAAGATTGATGAGAACATCATCAAAGCAACCGGTAAGACCTCATGCTCAGTCTAAGTTTGACATACTAAAATCATAAATCAAAGTGATGGCAATTAGTCAGAAACCCGGGTCAGAAGCAGCTTTCAACATGTGCTGGACTGACTTGTTTGTTATGTACATTAGGGGATGATAACAGTTCTTCTTTTTTCTGGTTTGACAGCTGATGCTCTGATTTCTACTGGTCTATCTAAACTTGGATACACCTATGTTAACATTGGTAAATTGTCAATCTGTTTGTGTATTTCTATATTTTATAAGAATTTATTCAGTACTCATACGTGAATGATGGGATACTTAATTGCTTGTTACCTATAGATGATTGTTGGGCTGAAGCAGCTCGTGATGACAAGGTATATGTTTCTCTTTTTAATTCCAATCACTTCATCCTTATAAAGCTGATTTCAAAGGATAGAAGGGATTTCTAACCATAAGATTTCCTATTCAGGGAAATCTAGTGCCCAAGAATTCCACATTTCCATCTGGCATTAAAGCTCTTGCGGATTATGTGCACAGCAAGGGACTAAAGCTAGGAATCTACTCAGATGCAGGGTATCAGGACTCTTACACACCCTCGTACAGATATATATGCAGCATAATTGACTAATTGTGGTGGGATGATGATATATTACTTGTTACAACTGGAAAAATAATTCACGCTCTTGTACATTGCAGGTATTTTACTTGCAGCAAAACCATGCCTGGTTCACTTGGTCACGAGAAGCAAGATGCCAAAATTTTTGCTGATTGGGTATGATAAATTCTAATCACAGGGAGATAATATCTGTTAATGATTTTTACTAATGGAATCTTTAAATGTTTCCTTTCTTTTGCAGGGTATTGATTATTTGAAGTATGACAACTGTAATACTGATAACTCCAAACCAACTGTTAGGTAAACATAGTATATGTACCATGATACTGCACTAGTGCTGGAAATTGATAGCTATCCCTGCCTGTACTTTCGTTTCCCTGAATGAGTGTACCTTCTGTGAAAATTTCCATATCGTCTTGTAGATATCCTGTCATGACCCGGGAACTGATGAAAGCAGACCGTCCCATATTCTTTTCTCTGTGTGAATGGTAATTTTGAAGCCGCCATATAGTTTTAGTTTGCTTGTGATACTTTCCTGAGTTTCCTCTTTGTTATTCCTTTGACTTTATTCCCTGTCTCGTTTTTAGGGGAGATTTGCATCCTGCTTTATGGGGTGCTAAAGTTGGAAACAGCTGGAGAACTACTAATGACATTTCTGATACATGGGAAAGGTGGAAACTCTGTTCTTCATTAGCTCTCAAAATTTGTATTTTATCCATTATTTTCTCTTCGGCTGTGCTTGTCCATGTGTGTGTGTTTATATAACATGATATGCTAACAGTGGATCTCACTAATTCTTTTCTTGCATCTCTCGGCAGTATGATCTCCAGAGCAGACATGAATGAAGTTTATGCTGAATTTGCTCGACCTGGTGGTTGGAATGGTAAGTAGTCCCCTAATGCAATGAAATCCTGTTTCACCAACACTGTCTTTAGCCTCATTCCGTATGTTTATCTAAGAAAGCTAATTTTATTTTTTGGTGGCGAATATGTACAGATCCCGACATGCTTGAGGTGGGAAATGGAGGAATGACAAAGGATGAATATGTAGTCCATTTTAGCATATGGGCCATATCTAAGGTTTTCTTTCTGCTCAGTGATATTTGCTCTCGTTGTGTGAAATATGAATTCCGGATATCTGTTCGGTTACAAATAGTCAATACTGTACGTTTGTACTGCTGCAGGCTCCCCTTCTTATCGGTTGTGATGTGAGGAATATGACAAAAGAGACTATGGAGATCATTGCAAATGAAGAGGTTATCTCTGTCAACCAAGGTAGTTACGAGTTACAACCTTTGGCTAAAAAATGTATCCTTCGATTATAGAACCCTGAATTTTTGCTGGTTAACTATAACAGATCCACTTGGTGTCCAAGCTAAAAAGGTTAGAATGGAAGGAGACCTTGAGGTAAGATTGAAAGTGACAGCAGTTTTTTTCAATTGATCAACTAGCTGTTGTGCCTTGGTAATAGTTCTGTAACTGAGATTTTTTACTTACCACCCATTTCGGATGCATCTATTTTCCAACAGGTTTGGGCTGGCCCCCTTTCAGGCTACAGAGTTGCCTTACTCCTTGTCAACCGAGGGTCGTGGCGCACATCCATTACAGGCTACTGGGATGACATTGGTATCCCCCCAAACAGTGTTGTTGAAGCAAGAGATCTTTGGGAGGTATGATTATTACATGTTTGATATCATATTATGCGCAGCTCGGGTAGTGCAATATCTTCTGTTACTGATGTGTGTTTGTGTCCTGGGTAACGAAATGCAGCACAAGACACTGAAGAAAAGATTTGTTGGAAACTTGACGGCCACTATGGACTCCCATGCATGCAAAATGTATGTGCTGAAGCCAATCTCCTAGCTATGCACGACATGAGTGGTACTTTTTCGCAATAGGCATGTCACTGAAACTTGACTTGCAACACAGTGTGGATTGCGTCTGGATGGGCCGATCAATCTATCTTTGTATTTTGAGTCACTTTAATTTATTTAAAATATTATGTCGATATGATACAACTCAAGCCAAACAAATGTCATTACATATCATCCTTATGTTGATCATGGGTAAATGAAAATTTTGTAATACATGATTACAACGACAGATTAAAACTAATCATTTGTCTCAAATAAGTTAAACTTTGTCTATTACTTCGCTTATCAATAATTAAGTATGACAATTGATAAGCGAAGTAATAGACAAAGTTAAATGAAAAAACTTAAATTGTCCCCTTGATATTATGATTGGAGTTTGATTTTTTTTTTTGAATGCAAATGAATAATTTATAGATATAATGAGTGTTATAACAGTCATTACATTCTCTTCCGTTACCATTTTCAGATAGACAAGACTAGAGGTTGATGGTTATTGAAAAAGGAGTAAAAGAAAAAAAAAAGAACAAAACAAAACTCTCATTGATGCACTAGTGTTTGAAAAGTTAGTTTTGCCTCCGTCAGATGACACGTCCATGGACGTTGTCGTCAGACGGGATCAGTTTCTTGATCATCACAGCTCCTCTGATCGGTGTGGCTTCGATCCTAATCGAGGAGTGTAGGGGCTGGTGGTAGGGAGGGTTTGATCGACTTACTACGAACCAGAGGTGCAGGTCAGATTGCTTAATGGGTGTGTGACTAGTGACGCTAGATTGGTGACCCAGAAGCAAAGGGTGGTAGACTTCGGGATGACGACTTGGTTACTGGTTATGTAGAGATGGTGGAGGCGCACAAATTTTATATGGGTCAAAGAACTCCTAGATTGGGTGGGAGGACGAGGCTTGGGGATGGATGACGGTGGACAGGATGCACTGGCTATGGACCTCTAATAGCCGTGTAGGGGCTATTGTCCTTGGGTCTTAGATCAAGACCCGCCACCTGTGGCTTGACTAGCAAGAGCAGACAATGGTGAGGGTTCAACAAGATTTGGGCTGGGCCCTGTTTGGTGGCTTGGTTTTCTGAAATGTCTAGGCAGGAGGTGAGGTTTGGGCTCTTTTTTGCGCATTTTGCATGGCTAGTCAAGCTTCCGGCTTGTGTGTGCACTCAGTGTGCCTTGTTTAAAGTAGGTAAGCGGCGAGTTTCGTGCATCATGAAATGGTCACTGCCCCTAGTGGTAGGGTGAAGCTGAGTGCACGTCGTCAAATATGTCTTTCGGTGCAATATAGTTGGAAAACTAGAGTATTAGACATTAGAATATATAATGGTGTTACATGTTGAGTGATCTTTCTATTGTGTCACTGCTGTAAAAAGTAAAAATAAATGGAGTAGCCATTAAAGCACTCTTTGCTAGTTGGTCCTTAATTGTTTGTGTACATGTTTATTATAGAGATTTCAGATATTATTTCAGGTTTCTGTAATGAGAGGTATAAGTTTAATGTCCCCAATTGTATCAAGTAATTTCATTAATCGAGACTAATTTCTTGAACTAGGATGTAAAGTTATTTTATTGATCAAATTAATGTAGAAGAACAACATGAACATAATCCACCTAGGCTATCAAAACATTCAGATAACCTTAAGCTATCTCTATGTTGGTAACTCTAAAATGGGGCTTCTTGATCAATAAACAGTACATGTCAGGATCATCTAACTTATTCAATAACATCAGAGACCATCGAAGAGGAAGTCTTTCCAATTAGGGCTCTGCCAGTTGCCAAATGCAAACCCAATAATGATTGTGCCTAAGAACCTTTTAGAGCAAGTCCACCAGTGACAATAAAATCCAACCCAGGTTAGAACCACATAGGCAAAGTAACACAGCCCAAAAATGCTTGCTTCCACCCATGAAATTTTTCATGCGAGTATTCTAACCCAGGTGACCCAGGTCAGTGTGTTCAACTAACCCAATGGGTGAACATGCTCCTAGTCCAAAAGCCAATATGCCAAGTCGAAATACCAATGTCTTAGGTCGGGCAAAAACTGCTCGGGGCACCCACACCTCTGGCTACTCAAGCATTGCAACCACTGTCTAGTCTCTGTGGGGAAAAGAATACAACCACCGAGGCCGACCTTACCTCCGGCACCCTTCCACTACAGCGCGACCTTCCATATACCACAATGGTGCGCTGCCAACTGATTAGCCTGACCCACTCAGTGGCGACCGAAAACTCTAATCTAGGAGAAGCCGTTGTAGACACCACTACTTGGAGCCAGGATCCCAAACTTGATTTGTGTCGAGCAACCCATAAAGTAGCCTCAACCTTCTTCGGCTACCGACCGACCGAACCACGTCACACCATTCAATATTGATAGAATTCGATCAACGAACTGATGTGATCTGAAAATGACAACTTGAAGTTTGAACGCGGGTGCCATACACGAAGAGCACCAACACGACACAACTTTAAGGATGGTCGTCGCTATTGAAGAGAGAGAGTGAGAGCTCTCAACATTTTATTAGTCGAGACTTGAGGACAGCTACGTCATCTCTTTATTTTTTTTATAAAAAAAATCTCCTTTTAAAAAAAAAACAGAAAAAATCCAAAAAATAGTGAAAATGGGGCTGTCTTTGAGTTTGATCGAGCAACCAACAACGGGCTGATGGGCCATCTGCATCATTTTTGCAAGACTGGGAAATGAAATCAGAAACTGAATTTACTGCGTCCGACTTTAATTATGTTGTAAGAATACTCTATTACGCTACTGTTTTCCCCGCATTTCCAATTTTTACGAAAGAAAACAAAAAGAAAGTTGCAGAGTAACCAGGAAGTAGAAAGAGAGAGTTGCTTTGAGCGAAGAAGAAGAAGAAGAAGCAAGAGAAATTTGAAAGCAAGAAGCGTTTCCAACCAACCAATGTAAGCTTTCATTGTCTTTCAACAGCTTTCGTCTCTGATCTACTCTGTTTCCCCTCACGTGTATATTTTCAATTACATTTTGAAAATCTAGAGAGATCTGGAGTGAGCAAGAGGAGAGAGGCAAGGAGAGTTGATTTGAATGTCTGGGGACGAGAGCCGGCGAGAAATTTGCTAGGGTTTCATTCATGACTACTAAGCGCGCTTACAAATTACGTATCCAATCCTCCGTTGTTGTTGTTTTTATTTTTGTCGAGTTATGATTTAGCTGATTTAGGGTACTAGTGTTATCCTTGACCTGGGTTGCATCAGAGGAATTCGTTGCCCACACTTCCGCCGTCAATTGCCTCAAGATTGGCCGGAAAACTTCCAGGGTTCTTGTTACTGGCGGAGAAGATCACAAGGTCAATCTGTGGGCCATTGGCAAACCCAATGCCTTACTGGTAATGCCTCACAACCTCTCCTTTTCCATTTTTACTTGTATACTAATATACTCCTCAACCTCGCAGAGCTTGTCTGGACACACCAGTGGCATTGATTCCGTCAGCTTTGATTCTTCCGAGGTCTTAGTTGCCGCAGGGGCCGCAAGTGGTACAATTAAGCTTTGGGATTTAGAAGAGGCTAAGAGTATGATAACTTTTCCTTGCCTTCTGTACATGTTTTCATTGCTTGCTTCCCCACTAATGTTTTCATTTGTTGCTTTTGTAACATGTAGTTGTTCGCACCCTTACTGGTCACAGATCCAATTGTATATCTGTTGATTTCCATCCTTTCGGAGAGTTCTTCGCATCTGGCTCCCTCGACACAAATTTAAAAATATGGGATATCAGGAAGAAGGGCTGTATTCACACATATAAAGGCCACACACGAGGAGTCAATGCCATCAGGTTTACCCCCGATGGACGTTGGGTTGTTTCTGGTGGAGAGGACAACACAGTGAAGGTTATAACTCTTCTCTTTATTTTAAGTCATGGAACTTAACACATGTCAATTGTCAGGTAATTTGTAAATAGAGGACTAAATCATTCCTTTTCTTTTCTCTGACATGTGATATTTAACAGTTGTGGGATCTCACTGCTGGAAAGCTCCTGCATGATTTTAAATGTCATGAGGGCCAGATACAATGTATAGACTTTCATCCCCATGAATTCCTGCTCGCAACAGGTTGGTGTTACCATTTCTTTTCTGCTAATTGGCTCTACAGTTTTAATTGGCATTATTGGCTCAGTATATCTTTTGTCATCAGAATTGGGCTCTTTTTCTTGCTGATACTACCTTGAATGATTATTAGATAAATGTTAAAGCTTCATTTTCACATCATTGAACTGAATATATTCTAAGTTTTACCTCTTATCTTATTTGCAGCTAGTTTACAGCTAGTATTGCTCATTTTTTGGTTTAACACATGCAAGTAGGGATTATAGAAAATCATGACGCATTCCTGTGTTCTGCTGTGAGGTGAAAAGATGTCTTAGACTCCAGAAGGATAGGCAAATTAATTAAAGTTGACCTCATTCATTGGACTCTTTGATTCTCTATTAATGTTTCTTCATAGACGTCCCATTTTCCAAGTTATCAGCTCAATCTTTCTGAAAATATGGCTGAATTTCCACATTAGCTTGTTGCTAGTTCCCACTCTTTAGCATCAATGCAGAAAAGATCTAACTTGCCTTATATGTTGATGCGTTCTTTATATATTCAAAACATTCTGATATGCCGCTGAAGTGGTATTGTGCCTCGTCTCTTTCTACATACATTCTCAATCCTTTTCGCAAAACGTTCTATTACTGTTTGTGTAATTGGATCTGTAATATTTTATTTGACATAGATTTGTTTGCCTTAATATTTCCATACAAATATATTAATTTTAAAGATAAGCTGCTCCATTTTATCTTCATCTTTGCATTCAGGTTCGGCAGATAGGACAGTTAAATTTTGGGATCTTGAAACCTTTGAGCTTATTGGCTCAGCTGGACCTGAGGTACTTATTTGTCCCACTGATCACTGCTCGTGGTCTTAGCTAATTTAACTAGAGTTCCATATCAGCATCTTAATTTCTTTGGGGTTTTACTGCAACTGTAATATCTGTTTAATTTCTGAGCTTTTATCAGACAACTGGAGTACGTTCTTTGACATTTAGTCCTGACGGGAGGGCCCTACTCTGTGGATTGCATGAAAGTTTGAAGGTAAGCTCTTGCTATCCTTTATAAAAATTACAGGCCATAAAATATGCCTATTTACAATTTTATTGTGTAGGTATTCTCGTGGGAACCAATAAGATGCCATGATGCTGTGGATGTGGGATGGTCACGATTGTCAGATCTTAATGTTCATGAGGGTAAACTTCTTGGATGCTCCTACAATCAGAGTTGTGTCGGAGTGTGGGTTGTAGACATCTCGGTATTTCTCAATTCATCTTTGTCCTCACTTTGAACTTTTCTTGTTTGCACCTGGTGGTAGTAGA
Organism: Fragaria vesca subsp. vesca; assembly: GCF_000184155.1. Classification (NCBI taxonomy): domain Eukaryota; kingdom Viridiplantae; phylum Streptophyta; class Magnoliopsida; order Rosales; family Rosaceae; genus Fragaria; species Fragaria vesca. The sequence goes on along the minus strand of NC_020494.1, from coordinate 22,347,451 downwards.
TTTTCATTTAAAACTGATGTACTTATTGGCAGCGCATTGAGCCATATGCAGTCGGTAATGCTAGCAGATTGAATGGGAACTCAGAATCAAAACATTTGGCTGGTGGTAATCTGTCTGTACTCCATGAGAACGCTGCTAGGTCTAGTTTAGGCCGGCTCTCTGTTTCCCAAAGTTCAGATTCTCTAGTGAAGGAAACAAAGTCTCTTGGAAGGTTATCAGTGTCCCAAAATTCAGATCCCGCCAAGGAGCCAAAATCGTTGACATGTAGGCAACTTTGAAACCTCTTATCTTATTTTTTATTTTTTATTTCTTGTTGGAAAATTTCTGTGTATATTTATTGTATTTGCAATTCACTTTTTTTCTCTGCTCATTTTACATTACGTTTATCCTGATGTTTAAACTTTTCTATGCATTTTTGTGGATCATGTATGAAGCCACTGGCAGTGTTCCTGGTACTCCTCAACGGATCAGTCTGAACTCCAGTCCAAAGGCTATTGTTTCTAGTTCAGTGTCAGTTCCTAGCGCAACATCCCTGAAAAGGAATTCTGTTAAGACCAGCGTTCAAACCTTTAACAAGTCAGATGTCATACCTGTGATTGTGCCTAGAACTAGTGCAAGGTCAGAGCTGGCAGCCGAGTCCAGAAAAGAAGCCAGTGTTGCTGGCAGAACAATGCCATTCTCTTCACAGTCAAAGACAAATGATTTTCGAAAGTTCTCCAATGCCAGAGAAGAAGTGGATAGGCCAACTATCTCTATAGTGTCTGAATCGATTGCTACTAAGGCTACCGAGTTAAGCACTACTGTAGATAGGAGCGGTTTCTCAAAAACTATAAGCTCAAGCCAAGCAATAGATAGTGCTGAAAGAAATATGAAGGATGACAGATGTGTTGGACCTGGGAAGCAGGAAACAAGTTCATTGATGGAGCCATCTGCTAGCTTCCAGCATGAAAGTTGTATGTATCTAATCTTCAATCCTACACTTTCCACTCATAGTTTTCCAAAAAGAGAAACATTTAAGATCTTTAGTTTTTTAAACTACACCTCATAGCTACAATTAGATGTTTTTAGTCTCAACTGCAACACAGGATTGTCCCTATTTTTCTTGCATCAACTACTTCATTTGCTAATTGTTTGTTGGGCTGAGAATAACATGTAGCATATGTACATCTACCACAGGCCATAGTTAAACATGTAGCATATGCACATGTAAATCTGGCTCCCTAAACCTACCATGAATCTGAAATATGACATATTTGTTGGCCATGAGAATATTTGAGTATAGAATTCTAGATCTGGAATTCTAAGACTTGGATTACTATATATAAGGTGTTGAGTCTCTCCATCGATAGCCATTGGTTTTAAGTTGGAGGCTACAACTTATAACCCACGTGTTCGGCACCTAGCTCAATATGGTATTTTCACATGTCTGACTTGGTCACTTTAATCCTGATTGAGAAGGGGGTGTTGAGAATATAGATTCCCACTTTTGGAATTTTACACCTTGCAACATTAGGTCATAGCCTTCCCCACACATGGCCAATTATTGCATCGGGTTCTTGAATTTTTAACGTGAACTTTGTATGTACAATTGTGTTTAGGCTGGTGTGGTGGTAACTTGGTAGTAATGTCAGTTCATTTAATTTCATTCCTTGGTTCTCACCAGGGTAGTTTTCGTATTGAGTGATTACTGGGATATTTATGGAAGTTTGTTTACTTCTTATCTTAATATTACTTTTTTGTCTTTAAATGTAGCTTCTTTTCTTTCCTCTTATATTTTTTTCTTTCTATTTAGCTGAAACTCGAGGGCATAAGGTGATGAGAGATGCATACTCTGCTGAAGGTCAAAGAGGAGGTATAGCTCTTTCTCAGTTATGCTTCATTTCTATGACTAGTGTACAGAAGTATGACTCAAGCTATATATGGTGTATCTAGGACGAATGCGGTCAATTGCTGTGAATTGGGAGAGAAGAGATAGATATTCTAACTATGAGGGACCTACCTCCGATACCACCCTGGGATCAGCATCTGCAGTGAACCCTTTGAATGCGGTATGGCCACATTTCATATTTGTCATGCTTTTTTGATACCATCCTAACTTTCTCTCATGACACCCATCATATAAATAATTTAAGAAGATGGTCCAGATTGTTATTTTCTTTTGAAGGATGGCATCTACCATAACTTAAATTTAATTGCAAATTCATTGCCATTTCTCGATGTACTTCTCCTTCCCCATAAGATTATTTTGAGCACCGATGGGAAACCATTAACTGTGGTATGATAAAAAATTTTAATCTAATTTTCGTTCTGCTTGAAATTTAAGCAGAGAGGCTACACTACATCTACAAAAAAAGAAACGGTATCTACTAGTGATGAGGATGCAATTGCTGATGTTTTGGAGAAACATGACCAATTTGTTAGCTCCATGCAATCTCGTTCAACCAAGTTACAGGTTATCTTTATTGATTTTTGGATGATTATGACTTTGTTCTGTGCTATCTTTCCATGCATCTTGTCCTTCTTTATAGGATGATTGGGCATCTTTGGACTGATATGTAGCACGGTGCAGCAATTTTTGATAATTGGGGTAGTCAATTGTGCTTTGATGAGCTTCTTGTCCCTTATATGTTGGATTCCATCTTTCTTTCTTGTAACAAGTTCTAGTTTCTTGTATCAAAGAAGCACTTGAGTTGTATCAGAATAGTTTTTTTTTTTTTTGGGAGTTATTTCATTAGTTCTTTGCTTTTTTATTATAGGTTTCTTTGAGCTTTTCCTGTTTGCATCATTTTGGCTACGAAGATGCAAGCTCTTTTAAATTGTGTTATTCAAGATGTTTATGGTAGAAATTATAGAAATGTTGTTGATGCTAGCATTACGGATCAGAGCAATAGTAGGGAATGAAAGCAGTGTAGGGGTTTGTTGTTGGGTTATTTAGTCATAACAGTAAAAGTGACCAGTTTTAGATAGTGTATGCCTAAATTGCTGAAAATGGTGGGTAATTGTTGCAGGTAGTCTATAGATACTGGCAGAGAAATGATGTTAAGGGGGTAATTGGTGCAATGGAGAAGATGTCGGATCATGCTGTAAGTAACTGGTATTGATTGATTGATTTTTTTTTTGGTAAACTCTGGAAATTAGAATGTGGAACAGATCGCCTTTCAATGTTATTGTTCAGGACTGATTTTTGTTCCTTTCTTGCGTGCTGTTAATCCAGGTCATTGCTGATGTAGTTAGCATTATGGCGGACAAAATGGACATTGTCACCCTGGATGTATGCACTTGTCTTCTGCCACTCCTCACTGGCCTTCTAGAAAGCAACATGGATAGGTAAGAACTGATAGCACTCTCCTTTCTATTTTTCTCTAATTTTGTTACTGCCAAGTTAAAACAACAGATATATGTTTGTAAATCATCTCATGATATAAATTTGTTTTTAAGATTTGAAAAGTTAATTAACATCATTATTCACTTCACTGCAAATAAAGTTTCACCTTATGAGTTCAGTAGTGGTTGCCATTATATGACTAACTGATCGTATCCAGGCATTTAGGCATTTCTCTAGAAATGCTGCTCAAGCTGGTTAGAATATTCGGTTCTGTGATCTATTCAACATTATCAGCATCATCATCTGTTGGTGTAGATATTGAAGCCGAGCAAAGGTATGCTTTGCTCTGCTCAAATGTATATTTTTTACTTTACAGTTCTTATATTCTTTTGTATTTAGATTTTAAGCATTAATCAGAGGTACTTATCATAGGCTGGAGCGTTGCAACTTGTGTTTCATGGAGCTTGAAAAGGTCAAAGGCTGTTTGCCTGCTCTTACCAGGTGCCCTTTTGTAGTTTTGTGTGTGTGTGTTTTTTTTGTTTTTTTTTTTTGTGCCCTTTGCAACTGCTCTTTGCTTTGCATTTTACTTCATTTGCCGGAGATGCCAATATCCTTTTGTTCATTCTTTTGCCCATAGAAGAGGAGGATCAATTGCAAAGTCTGCACAGGAGTTGAATCTAGCTCTTCAAGAAGTTTCATGACTGAGGGTACTATACAGTTAATTTATGCCATTTTCGAGGGGGTTTGCATTTTGGAGCAATATACGCATCTTCTTCAACACCTGATGATTCGATGCTTTGTCTTGCCTGGCCCTGGCTTGGCACACCCTTGCTGTACATTAGTGCTAACTGCAAGCTGGCTCTAACTATTCACTAAAGAAACGAGAGGCTATTTGACATGTCACCCTGCATCCTGTTTGGGCAATTTGCAAATACCATTCAATTTCTGCTCCGTGGAGAAGACAACAACCCATTCCAAGCTATTTGAAAGTCCGCCAAGTTAAACTGCATTTTTTTGCCACACCTTGCTGATTTATGTTTGTCTTTCTGTGTAAAATATTTATGTCCTAATGCAGTAGATCGGTGGGTAGTGTAAAATATATCTGTATTTTATAAAACCTTCCGGTGTTCAACGGCTTTGATTTGATTGTTCAAAGGCCTCATTCAGTCTTAAAAACGACTAAGGGCGCTTCTAGTAGGGGCTAATTTTTTATTTATTTTTGGTCCTTTTGAGCTTGTGAGATGCACTTTTTGGGGCCGTTTGTTTCCCCGGATACGGTTAGTGTTTGGGCGTACAGACATGAGGAGAAATTTTTAAATGTTACGGAAAAACGAGAACTTTATCTGTACATAAAAGAGAACTTTGATGTGTATAAAACCACGGTTTCATATCTAAACTTGTGTGTTTGAAGCGTGTCAGTCAAACTGTTTTGTTTGCATGATTATACACACATTAGGCCGGGTAGAGCCATCAAGGCTCAGACCGCCTAGACGTGACACATCTCCGCCTAGCCCGTTAAAGCCCAATTCGTTTATTTTATTTTAATTTTATTTTTTTGTTCTGAAAGCTTCCTGAGAGAATTCAAGTTCAAGGAAAGAAGAGGAGCAATGGGGGTGGTAAAAGATGGGACGATATCTGGGTTTCTTCCGAGAACTCAAGTTTTTGGTGTACACTATCCGGGTTATCCTTCCTCCATGTCTCGAGCCATCGACACACTTGGCGGCACCCAAGCCATCCACAAGGTAGTCTTTCAAGTTTCAACTTCCCAATTCTTATTCTAGCTTTGTTTGAATTGGAGCCTCTGTGTTGACATGTAAGTATGCAGGCTCACAGTTCAGCCTCCAACAACAACAACAACAGGTTGGAGCTCCGTTTTCGGCATGACGACCCCTATTCCCATCCTGCATTTGGAGACCTTCGTCCCTGCAACTCTTTTCTCCTTAAAATATCCAAATCCAAGTCCTCTGAAAGTGACTTACTTGCTGCCAAACTAACACCCGAAACTGATCAAGTCAACGTTTGCGCTGATATTGTTGCTCGTGTCCCAAAGGCTTATCACTTTGATGGTCAGAATTAAATTCTCTAACTTGTGAGTTTAACTTGCATATTCAGAACTGATCTTGAGTGCTTCTTGATATTCTTTTTCCAAGGAATGGCGGACTACCAGCATGTCATTGCTGTTCATGCTGATGTTGCACGCAAGAGGAAGAGAAATAGGGTCGAAACTGAGGAGCCACACTCTGGTACCAATTTCTTTATCTTCACTGCTTTGTTTTGCTAGCTTCTATCTTGCTTGTATCTATATACATTATTTGTCTGTGTGTTTGTAGACAGAGGAGGTCTTATGGATATTGATCAGGAGGATGTGATGATACTCCTGCCCCAGTTTTTTGCACCCAAAGATGTTCCAGATAATTTAGTGTAAGTTTCTGTAGATGATATGGATGATATCTCAGTTTTACTGTATCTCAAAATGGAAATCTATTAGGAGACTCATTCATTAATCTCATACTATCTATTAGGTTGAGACCATCGGGGACATTGAGTGTAAAAAAGAATCAAGAAGAACCTGTGCAGCACCAATTGGAGGTGACCATCTCAAATGCACTCTTAAGATCACTTCTTGCCTGAATGTTATGGAATAAGTTTAAATTAGAAGCTTACTGTTCCCTTCATAAGAACCTTGTATCATGTAACATATTGATAATGCATAGAGTACGATAGTTACGACTTACGAGTCTTTACCAGTGTTTATTTCTTATTTCAGCTTATTATGTAAGATCTTAAGTAGCTGCGTAGTGTTCGACTGACATATATTTTGTTTTTTTCCCAGATGGATATGGAGCCAGTTCTTGCAATTGACTTTGGAATCACTGATATCCTCATGGTTTATCTCAGTATGCTATTTATTACGTATATACAAGTGTTATTTCGACGTTTCATGTTTTTGTTTCCATATTTGTGCATTAATTTGATCCACAAAAGGATAAGAAATGTACTAGGAAGAATCAATAATTAATGTGGCTCCCTTGTGATTATTCTAGTTCTTTAGATTGCATTGTCAATGCTTTGTCAATCTAATCTAGTGTTGCATGAAGCACACAGGCATTAAATAAGGTCTTTAGCGGCCTTTTTTTTTTGCAGTTTGAGCTGCAGCTAATGTGTGTATAGTTATGCAAACAAAACAGTTTGATTGACACTTACGTTTCACACACACAAGTTTAGTTATGAAACCGTGGTTTTATACACATCAAAGTTCTCTTTATGTACAGATAAAGTTCTTTTAGAGTTTATTTTTTCTGCATTTTTCGCTCTAAAAATCGAAAAGTACAAAAAGGTTAGGGACTTTCTTATCCATGGCATGGAAATTATAAAGGCTGAAAACTCAACAGAGTTCCTCCAAAGTTGTGCACTATCGTACTTAACAATCTTACAGATTCCTAAGAGAACAAACTGGGAGGAATATATACCTCAAGATTCAGATCAGTGGGAGTCACAGATGGCTGTGTCTAGCCTGTTTGATGAGCGGCCGGTGTGGCCAAAGGATTCAGTAACTGAACGATTGCTTAATAAGGGCTTCATTTTTTCAGATCACATGTTGAGAAGGTTATCTACTTGTATACTCTCCCTATCTTCAATTCCGAGTCGTTGTTCTGTTGGTTGAGGTCATTCTCTTTTTGCAGGCTTCTTTCAAGAGTTGCATACTACTTTTCACGTGGACCATTTCTTAGGTTCTGGATAAAAAAAGGGTTTGATCCTCGGAAAGATCCTGATTCTCGCATGTGAGACTTAAACTAGAGCAAGCTACTATTTTGATATATATCCTCTTTGGTCTCTTGCATATAATCAAAACATTTTCTTCATGTGAAAATGCTTATTAATTCATTTTGTTTCAGATCCTTTATCAATGAAACTCTCTTGAAACTATTTTTTGTTTTTGAAAACCAAGTCATGAATCTTACAAAGTAGAAGAGAAGGATGCTCGTAGCTGTAGCATAATGGGACATGTTAAACACACACACACGCGTACAGAGATTATTAAATGTGTAATTGAAATGATAGGATGTTTATCTTCATTTTTGCTTACTTTAAATTTTCTGTTGCAGATATCAGAAAATTGATTATCGAGTAAAACCACCATTACACGGTTATTGTGAAGCTAATTCAGCTAATCAGTAAGTTTATCTTTCAAGCATTCCTTTTGTTATCTTCCTTTTGGCTATTGTCACGTTTTCTTAAGACTCAAAATGAGATATATATATATATATATATACGATCGTTATCAGGTGCGGACGTCCCTCCTTTCGCCACTGGCGAGGGCGCGCCCTCCACCCCAGCGGACTCCAGCAGCTTCCCCGACCACTTTCCATCCCCGGCGAGTCCGCCGAAATTCCAGTTTTCCGGCCAGATCACCCAAGTTTGAAGTTTTGGGTGATCTGGCCGGAAAACTGGAATTCGACAGACTCGTCGGGGATGGAAAGTGGTCGGGGAAGCTGCTGGAGTCTGCTGGGGTGGAGGCGCGCCCTCGCCGGCGCCGTACGGTGGCGAACGGACGAAAATCCGCACTGTAAAACGGTGCGGACGGTGCGGACGTCCGCACCTGAGAAAAATTCTATATATATATATAATAAACTCAGTCATTTCATTGATATAGTGGTCGTTTCTTTCCTTCCAGTTAACTTTTCAGTGTAATTTATTTTGTTTTATCTCACCTTTTTGTTCCTGTACTTTGTGAGAAAGGATCTTGAATACTGAATGCAATACTAATATAGTTGTCCAAAAACTTTCAGAAGCATCAGCAATCTTACTTTCCTACTCCATATATTATCATAATTTTGGGTCCTGGATATTATTCACGCTTACATATTTGTCTTCCATTATTTGGAGGTTATTCATCATGGGCATTGCAATTGGATATGGTGCATTATTGATCTACATTCTATTTCCGAATCAATCTTTTCTGGCTAGAGGCACCAAAGATCACATTTACTCTTGCCGTTCCAATTCGTGCAAATTATAACTTTTTCCCTTTGGGGCTCTTACGCAGACTAAAGCATAAATGGAGTGATTTATGTGCATTTCGAGTGTTTCCTTACAAGTGCCATACAACATTGCAACTATTTGAACTTGATGACAATTACATTCAAGAACAGATAAGAAAGGCTCCAGCTCAGACAACATGCTCTGTAAGTTTCTTGAATCAGGCTGTGCTGGCAGTTAGACTATTTCTATTAGCCCAATGTTTTCCAGCTTTGTTTTAATTGGGGACATTTTGCTTGTGCGTGTGCAGCCAGAGACGGGATGGTTTTCATATAACGTGCTTGAGAACTTGAAATATCGTGTTCAGGTGAGGTTCCTATCTGTATACCCAAAACCGGGTGCAGAGCGCTTGCTTAAAGCTGCTACTGAAAGCTTTAAAAAGTCAAAGAAGATATGCAATAAAGACAACTTAGTGCGTGATGAAATGGTCCAGCAACAAACCAATGCAGGTACAAGCGGAAAACTTCACTTGTTGCAAAGCTATTGTTTTCATAGTTCATTAGATTCTGTCATAATTACTGATATACTAGTGAAGAAAGAGTATGTTTTTCTTGTGTCATCATTTTTCAATTAGTTTGGGAGTTACTTATCAAGTATGTTTCCGTAGAACTTACAGGCGATGTAGATGCTGAGGAACCCAACAATGTTGAAGATGATGAGGATGATATTGAAGTTGATAATGGTGAAGAAGCATTAGATACATATGTTGGACATGATCTGGTATTAATCATTCAATTATGCTCTGTTAACTGTTATCTCTTGTAAATTATCTGTTACATTTTTTCCCCTTTCACTAACTTTCTTACAATTTATGCATCTTTATTGATCCATTTGCTGACTTATATCATGTTAACTTGTTTGTAGGCTGAGGATGGTGAAATTTCTTTGCAGCCGCATTCATGTATCCTTATATGGTTTAACTATAAGAACCTAGTTTCTCAATTGCTTATTTGCATCTTCTTTATACTGAGAATTGATATTCTTGGCATGATTTGAAACAAGAGACGATATTGTGCTTGTAGTAATACTTTAAAAGTCGAAACCACCAATCACCAAACATAGACAATAAGCGTTCATGTGCTCCGTGGTTTACAGTAGAAGGAAAGTGTAGCAATTGCTCAGTATTGTAAAAAGAGTTTTGTGACAAACTAATGCTTACTGTTCGAGAATTGTACAGAACCTTCAAACTTTGAATTTCCTATATATCTCTAGATCTTAACATGGAGAACATCTCAAGAACTCATTTACAGGAGCTTTTTGGTAGTTTTCCACCCCCTGAAGCAGGGGATGATAACATACAAGATGCATATACCAGTGATGAAGAATACCAGATATATGAGCAAGATAGTGACGGCAACTTCTCTGACGAAAACTAATGCTAATTACGAAGGTGTGTTTTATCCTATGTAATTTTGCGTATTAAAATTGCAGGCATCCTTTCTTTGTGCTTAATGCTGTTGGTTCTTTATGACTTGCTTTGTTCTTTCCCTTCATGGAATCCCAATTCAAAAGCGCTTATCTAGCTTTGGAGTTTTCTAACACTGAAATGATGATCATCAGTTGCTGCTGAGATAGACCATCTACATGTGCTGAAGCAATGCAATTTCATTGGCAGCTCCTCAACATTTCAAATTTTGGCATACATGTTTCCATGAGAGGGCCTTGGCTTGGAACTGATTGTAAATAGATGACTATTTTTGGGGCAGCTATTATGTAACTTTAGAGACAAAACTCAACATAAACATTAAACTAGATTGCTGTTATTACTGTCAAATGATAGGTAGATCAGTTAACAATGGTGATTAAAGTTTCTCATTCCTATTCTTAAGCAACTGTATTCTTTAGGTTTCAGATGAGTTGCTTTTCTAGAGCAAATTCATTTAGTCTAATAAAAAGTTCTCTACTGAATGGTTGTATTTAACATGATACACTGATTGAAATAACAACTATGGTAAAAACAACTTGCAGAAAACAAGTGGAAAAAAAATAAGATACAACAATGGTCCCTGGTAATCATCGATTTCCACCAGAAAAACCACCAGGATCAGACTTGCTCTAATACGATCATACAAGAAAAGATGTAGCTAAACATGGAACAGCTCATTCTTGTAGCAGAGATTCCAATCTGAATCCCTTGAAGCAAGCAAGCCCCCTTTATCAGTACTTGCTATCACTAATTTAACTGAAAATTTATAGAAATATTTACGATCACTGATTTAACTAAAAATTTATAGAAATAATGTTTTTATATAAACCTAAAAACTAAATAGTTGAGATAAAAAAATGTAATTTAAAAATGAGTGTAATAAACCATTAAAAAACAAAAAATCCTCGTTTGGAACCTCTCCCTAAAAAATATATATCGAGTATATGTATAAATGCCATGCTTTAGACAGAGGAAAAAAATAGAAAAAAAAACGAAAGAAAAAGGGGCAATGGCGGATCAGTGCTCTGAACTAGAATAATAAAAAAGAGAAAGAAAAAAGGAAAGAGAGAGGAAAAACTGATAGGCCCCGACTCCGAAAGAGAAAGAGAGCTGCTTTGCTTTGATTTGATTTGATTGAGTGTGCGACTTTGGTATCCGGAAGATCCTGACGCCCACTACCGGCGGCTCAGCTCAGCTCAGCTCGTAAGTCCTCGCCTTGTTTTTGTTTTGCTGATTAATCTGGTTACATGATTGTAATAAGAGAATAGGAAGAGGCGCAGTCGGAGTAGTAGAAATGGCAATCGATCTTTGTTTTTGTTCCAAGCTCGATCAGTACTCAATTTTGAATCTAATTCGAAACCCAACAAATATGCAGGGCGGTTGATATTTTTTTTTTATGCCGCAATTACTGCGTAACATTAGAATCGGAATCGGAACCGGCAGCAAGTAATATGCAGAAGAGTGGGAGTCTGAGAGTGACGTCCCCTCAGCAGTCCCTTAGGCGCCTGGGCTTGTGCTCCCAGATAGCCACTGCTACTGGTGGCCAGCACTCCTCCCCAGTTGTCTTCCCTGAGAAACAGAAACGCCTCAAGATCAAGGCTTCCAAGTCTCCTGATGATCCCAATTCTCTCAAGGCCTTGGACCACAGGATTGACATTCCGGCTTCTGCTGCTGGAGATGAAAAGTCTGATTTGTTGGGTTATGCTGTCTTCTCTGGCAAGTTAGTTTTGGACAAGAGTAAAACCAACCCCACTTGTACTGATCCTCCACAACAAACTTCCTCCTCTACTAATATTACCCACCACGAAGCTGTTGATGCCAAGCTTACCAGCAAGGCCTTAATTTGGGGTTCTCACATGCTGCATCTGGATGATGTTATCTCGGTAAGCTCTCCCCACGTCTCTTTTCTCTCTCTGCCTCTAAGCTAATCTCCTTCTTTCACTGTTTCTACAGGTTTCATACAATGTTGGCCTCCGACATTTCACCGTACATTCTTATCCCTTAAAAAAAGGTTCTTGTGGCCTTTCTTGTTTCATGAAACCTCGAAGAAGTCGCAAGGACTTTCGATTCTTGGCTTCTAGCATAGAAGACGCAGTTCAATGGGTTGGGGGGTTTGCTGATCAGCACTGTTATGTGAATTGCTTGCCTCATCCATTACTATCTTCTAAGAAGCAGGCGTCTTCAGAATTACTTCCCATTGATACTCCTCCTGAATTAATTTTCAAATGTAAGAGTCCACCAAAAATTCTTGTGATATTGAATCCCCGATCTGGACGTGGCCGTTCTAGTAAGGTTTTTCACAGCATTGTTGAACCTATATTTAAGGTAAGGTGTATTTCTTGCATCCTAATTTCTAATTATTGATTTTACTGCCTTTTGTTATTCATGATCTGGGCTTGCTACATGCTGTCGATTTGTAAGGATGGATTATGCCTCGTGAACAGAACGTGCTGCGTGCACAAATGATTGTCAGAGATTCATCTCAATTTGTTTTTAATGTTTTAGCTAACAAATTATTTGTGATCGAGAATGCTATTTTTATTTGTGTGTATGTGTGGTTTAAAATAAGGGGACCTTATCTGGTATCATAGTCTGGTGCGTGCATTTTAACTTATCTTGTTTGTTCACCACTGGATTAGAGCCAAACTCCTTTGTTACCTGGTGGCGTGGAGAAACTTTCCGTTTTACTTTAATACATATGGAAAGTTGGCAGATAATGCAACCCGCACATATCAAGTTTCAAAAGCAAATAACCTTTCTTATCTTAGATTTACCAAATGAACATAAAAACAAATGTTAGATAGCCTGATTCTTTTATGTTTTGATATTATAATAAGGTCTATAATAATTTTGTGCCCTAGTAAACGGAATTTTCTGGCTCCACTGCTAGATAACTCTTAGATGTTGGATTGTCATTTTCCCACACACACACACACCCTGCATACCCACAGCTACACAGATATATAGTCTTGGTAACCTCCAAGGAGCTATGGGTGAAACTTAGTATCATGCATCTTACAAGAAAATTGTAGTTCTAGGTGAAATAGTATACTATACTACTCGATACTCTCAATATTTTAACTTAAAAAAGAAATATAAACTCGATACTAAATTGATTTATTGACCTTCATGGTTGAAATGGCTGGGCACTTTGGTCTATTAATTATCTCTTTCAGATCTTTCAGAATTTCTATTATATCCATATTCATCTTTGAGCTGTAAATTGTGACAGCTTGCAGGTTTCAAAGTGGAGGTAGTCAAAACGACATCAGCAGGTCATGCTAAGAAACTTGCATCTAGTGTTGACATCAGCACTTGTCCTGATGGTACTTCTAATAATGCAGTATCTGATCACACCTTTTGGTTTTCCTTGTGCATTTTCATTTTCTTCATCTTTACAGCTTAAGTTTATTTATGTCACAATTATTTGTATCTTTTTAGGAATCATATGTGTTGGGGGCGATGGAATTATTAATGAGGTATGTCATCTGGCTCACTGTTTTCCTGTTTCCAGCTATTATCCATGATCCTTTTAAAAACATTATCATACAAATCAATGATTATTCTTTTTGCATGTTTGAACTTTGAAGATAACTCCATGAACCTTAGATGTAATTGCAAGCATGTAACTGTCTAAGTGCACTTGTTTTGGATACTAGAGCCGTATTCTAGTTCTCTCTCTCTCTCTATATATATATATATTCTCTCTCTCTCTCTCTCAATATGTATATATATAGAGAGAGAGAGAGAGACATATATATTATGTATAAATTAGGTTATCCTTTATGTAGTTATCTGTGTTTGAATGTGAAAATTTAACTGAAGAGAAAGTGATTATGAAATTTGTAGAAGTCTAGAGAAATTAATGGGAAATACTCTTCAGAATTTTTTTTGTTCATATTGTTCCCTTCTTTGACAAGTACCATAGTGCTTATCAGAAGTTCTACAAGATGGAAAATATATTTGACAGTTTCCTTTCTTTTCGGTTGAGAAAAAGGTATCGTTTAGTAGGACATTTACACATTAGTCCACCGCCTCGTGCCCTATTGTTGATTGTTAACTTCCACATCATGCGCACACTAAAATATGGCACCCTTAAACCAAAAATGGCTAAACCTAGTCTGGATGAACTTATTAGATATTTAACTTAGATTGATTGAAACACTTGCTGTACTTAAGTTGATTATAGAATGTCTGATAAACTCACAAAGGCAATTCCAACTCTCCACAATTCCTCAATTTTAAATTTGGGGAAATATTACCTTCAAGTTCCAACCCTTCCCTAAACTCTCCTCAAATTTGAGATTTCCATAAAACTATCCCAAATCAAGTTAGACGTGGTGGCTGCCCAAATTTTGATATTGAGCAAAATAAGTTTTGGAGGGCTACGCCATTTTCAGTATGGACTCGTATTTATATTTACTTTATTAATACAGGAACTAGTGGAACTAGAATTAATAGTAAATGTGTTTCACATATCAACCTTGATGCTGAAAAGGCTGAGAAAGGAATAGCTCATTAGAATCCTATTTGTTACATGTGCACTATGAACTCGCCAATTCTTATCTGAGATTGTCTGAGCAGAGACTTGTTATACTTAAAGTGAAGTCCTTTTTTTNTTTTTTTTTGCTAAAAAGTTCCAGATAAGTTCTCTGGAATTGGAGAATCTAGTTAGAGACTGCCTTACTTTTCAAAAGTTGCTCTTTACGGTTCTTGTTGCTGATTGGATTTTGTGCTTGAGGTAGTTCCTGGCAGGAGATACTTGGTCGTCTCCGCTGAATTTTTCTTGCCATGCACTTAATCATGGTCACTTGTTTTTATTAATCGACACAGTGCACAATAATTTTGTTTAATAAAGTTGGTTTGTACATGGGTGAGGACACAAGGTTCTTTCATTCAAGACCTGTATCATTTGCTCTAATTTCTATGATCATCAAGTAGCATTATATTATCAATCATAATATTCATCAAGACCACACAAATGTGAATTCTCTACTCTTATTTCTCTGTGCATAAGTTTCAATACTCATTTTTATATTTGAAGTTGGATGATTTTGAATATCACATAAAACTATGTCATACTTTAATCATTCTGAGTAGACTACTCGCCTGTTTTGTTCATGCTGTTTTCCTTGTTTATCAGACAGTTTATCTGATCTTGATTTGGGTACAGGTTCTAAATGGTTTACTCAGTAGAGACAACCAAAAAGAAGGAATTTCCATACCAATTGGAATTATACCCGCTGGTTCTGATAATTCCTTAGTTTGGACGGTTCTTGGAGTTAGAGATCCAGTTTCTGCTGCAATGGCTATTGTCAAGGTAATGTGATTACTTTAATATAGATGAAATTCAATTATAGTGAATATGATGCAGAAGGAGTTTTTCATCAGAAAGAGACGAACTTGCCAAATTTTAACTATCATCAAGTGAATAGTTTGCATGAAAAATCTATTCTGAATGATAACAAAGATTGAAATGAGATTGTAAGGCATAAATCATTTTTCTTTGTATTACCTATACCATCATATCCCCTATCTATTTAAATAAGTTTATTAGCAGGTTTGAAAATAAAGCCTAACATGTCTATTTGTTATCTACCTTTTTTTTTTTTTTTTTTTTTTTCTCCCATATCCTATATCTCTCTTTTTCATAATTCCAATTTCTCTGCGCAAACTCCTATAACAGAACAGAAGCATCACTGGTGTTTGATGTTTGTAGTGGGTTGATAAAAGATTGAAGGGATAGGTAAAAATGACATAATACCAATAAAAGTTTAATTGTTAAACATGAGATCCTGTTTGAAGACTGTAGTACTTACTCTCTGGAACAAGAGTCTCAAACGTTAAGATGTAGAGAGTATTAACTGAAACTTTGGTTTCTGTTTCCATTGGACTGATTTGCATAGATAGGTGCAAATGCGTAAGTGTGTAGAGGAGGAAAGAGAGGGAGGGTGGATCTGCATCTGATTGTGCAGCCTGCGTACGAGATTTTTTAATTTTTGTTTTGTCTATGGAAATTAAATAGTTTAAAAGAAATCGGAATTGCATTGGGTAAATCTACAAAAGTATATTACTGCAGAAACGCCAAGCTACCGACAATATATTTAAGAAATAGACAAAAACAACTCTCCAATCTGAAGAAATATAAAAGAAAATACACTTTACTGGACTCCCATGAAAATGAAGCCAATAAAGAGGCCAAAATAGATCCATCTCCCACAAAATTACCCAGCTCCTCCCCCTTTCATCCTATAAAACTCATATGTTCATCCAAATACACAAACGTATCCATTGTAGCTCTTTTTTCACAAAAACATCCCTCTTCCTGTAAAAACGTCTGGATTCTGCACATAATGCAGGCTCCTGAATAGTCTTGCGAGAGGTCAAAAGTAACTGAAAGTTGAACTGGATTATTGCTTATGAAACGACTAGTACCTGAACCATATGACCGGTAGTAGTCTTTTGATGAGCAAAAATCCATTGTGACACTCATACCTTAGGAGGTCCTTCGGCCTTTCAATTGCATAGAGGGGAGTATGCTCACTCTGAGAAGCTATAGTGGAGGTGTAATGGTATAATGTGACTGAGAAAGGTCAAAAGCAATTGGAAGTTAAACAGATGGTTCAGCTTTGCACATCATACACCAGTGAGGAGAAAGACAAATAGTAAAGACTTATCTTCTGAACCATATGACTGGTGCTAGTCTATCCAGGAGATCCTCTGACTTTCCAGTTGCAGTAGAGGGAGTATGTTCTCTATGAGAAGCTGTAGTGGAGTTGTAATGTGACTGAGAGGAAGATTCCTGTCTGAGGTGTGACAAATTTGTGGTGTCTATCATGAGTTGATAATGCATTGCATTTAAGAATGTTCTGGTCCATGATGTTGGATGCCTTCTATTGGTATTAATGAAGCATACATGAGGAATTGGGAATTTATTTTCCGAGTGTAAATTGCATGCCAACCGCAGCTAATAGGTGTAAATTGGATGATTTCCAACGTCATAATACAGTTCATGGCCCTTGATTTGGAATTTCGGATGAATTGGCATTTTGCAGTGTGGGAATATGCACACTTTGAGAAGCTCTAGTTCTAGAATGCCTCTCAATTGGGGATCCCATCTTACTATTTCTTAAAATAGGTGGAACACAAGGGGTATAGGCGTGTTTTTGTGTAATACTCTTTTGCAATCAATTACCTTCCGACCAGTTCAGCCATTTCCGAACACAGTCAGACTGATACAATTCACTATTTTGTGTGCCTCTATGTGTAGGGGGAAGTTCTTTAACATTGCAATTGATTTGTTACCCACTAGATGAGGGCGAGACTGATACAGCTTATATTATGAGGATGTAAATGCTTGTTTGAGAACACTTGGTTTTAAAACATATTTAAACACTCTTATAACCCATATGATATTACTGATGGGATCATCTTAATTAGGTAAATTAACACACAAGCCCAATTCCAAGAAGAAGCCCATTTAGGTAAATTAACACACAAGCCCAAAGTAATATATAGGTATAGCACAATGGTCCTAACAATTACCTTCTATAACTGTGCTGATTTAGAAATCACCATGGGTAAGGTATGGCTCCTGGACATCCAAAAACATTAAAAGGAATATCCAAATTTGATTCCATATTTTCTTGTGCTATGCTTTGTGGAAGTTTGATATTTCAATAACATATTAATTTATTTGTGCGTTATGAAATGCCACACTCTTCTCTATAAGGTCCTGGAAGTGTCTGTTTAAGTTGAACTGTTATGGTTTTAATGTTCGTTTCAGGGTGGTCTTACTGCTACAGATGTTTTTGCTGTTGAGTGGATTCAGACGGGTGTTATCCATTTTGGGATGACTGTCTCATATTATGGTTTTGTGAGTGATGGTAATTCCTAATACTTTGGATTAAATTCTGTCTTGATTTTTAGTATCATGAACTTATTTCTCATCTCTATATTCTATCGTCATGTAGGGGATCATCTTAATTAATGTAATACTCTCATGTTACTATGTGGTTTGTTAGTTAATCAATTCCTATTGGATTAGTAAACTCAGTTTGATTCGCTTTGACTGTTTAGTTTTTCGGTTTCCTTTGAAAGCATCAAATACACATAGCTTATGGTTACTCAATGTTTTTCTTGTTTGGTGATACTCTGTCTTGTTTGATGATACTCAATCTCCAAATCCGACTATTCTGTAATTTTAGGAATTTGAACTGGCAGCGCCTTATAATCGTGAAAGCACGGACAAGCCACATGTAGGTAAACTTGCATGTGTGGTTCCGGCCAGGTTGGACCAACCAACCCAACCGGAGATTTCTTACAGTTCTCTCTTCTTTTTCAGAGAAAGAAGTGGGACTACAATTGAAACTCGATCCTTATGTATAACCAATTCATAGACTTCACCTAAGAAATGCGTAAAAGAGATGGTCAAAATATTTGGAGCATCTTCCCAATAGAGTTTATAGTTAGCCCTGTCTCCATCACTTTCTGTTAAGTTTCTTGAAACATTAGGAAATTTTCATGATGATTGGAGTCATCTTTTGTTCATGTTGTGTTGATTTGTGATCTTTTCTTAGTTGCTTTCGCAATGCTCCTAGATGTTTAATCATGTGTGCATATGTTTACCAACCTTCCAGTGGATTTGAAATCACTAACCATTCATTGATAATTGCATTATTTTTCTTTCTATATTACGGTATATATATAGAGTGTGTCTGTGTGTGTTGTATCAACTTGATAGTTTGTAATTTAAGTGATATCTTGTATATATTGGTTATATATATTTGTAATATATATGGTTGGCAGATACTTGGGTTGGGTAACATTAGTTGGGTCCAGATTTAATGATCATGATATGTGTGTATGGTGATATGTAGCCTTCAATTTGCAGTGTTGGAGCTGTCTGAGAAATATCAGAAGCGCTTTGGTCCGCTGCGTTATTTTGTTGCTGGATTTCTTAAATTCTTATGCCTGCCGAAGTACAGCTATGAAGTTGAGTACCTTCCAGCCTCAAAAGAGGATCTAGAAGGAAAACTCTCAGCTGAAAGGGAAGTTGTTGATATGTCAGACTTGTACACAGACATTATGAGGAGATCAAACACCGATGGTATTCCAAGAGCTTCTAGTTTATCAAGTATTGACTCCATTATGACTCCTAGTCGAATGTCTGGAGGTGACTTGGATACAACCTGCAGTAGCACTCATGCTAGCATTGAACCGTCTGATTATGTGCGTGGCCTAGATCCTAAAGCAAAAAGATTGTCAATTGGAAGGACCAATATAACCGCAGAGCCGGAAGTTATTCATCCTCAGCTGCCCCTGTCAACAACTCCAAACTGGCCAAGGACCCGGTCGAAATCAAGGACAGATAAAGGATGGACTGGATTGACAGCCACGCATGATGCCTCTAGATCTTCTTGGGGAAACACTGGAACAAATGATAAAGAGGATATATCATCCACGCTATCTGATCCAGGCCCAATTTGGGATGCTGAGCCAAAGTGGGATAGCGAACCTAATTGGGCTGTGGAAAATCCTATTGAATTGCCAGGGCCATCAGATGACATAGAAGAAGGAACAAAGGAATCTGTGCCTAGGTACGAAGATAAATGGGTTGTCACCAAGGGTCAGTTGCTTGGCATTCTGGTTTGCAATCATGCATGCAGAACTGTTCAGAGTTCTCAAGTGGTGGCGCCGAAAGCTGAGCATGATGACAACACCTTGGATTTGCTCCTAGTTCATGGCAGTGGGCGATTAAGGCTGTTGAGATTTTTCATGCTTCTGCAGATGGGTAGACACCTTTCACTGCCATACGTGGAAAATGTCAAGGTATGGACATTACTACTATGCTTTTTTGCACTTGGGGTTTGTATAACTGTATCCACTGTAACCATGAAGCTACATTTTGACTGCAAACTAGTTGATATGTTTTGTTGTTGATACAAGGGACAAGCTTGCACTAAAATTTCTCTCTTGGTTACAGTGTTTGTGGTGGGGGGGCTTGGGGTTTCCTTTTTTAAGTGCTTATTTTGGAACAAAAACTACATTAGATTGTGGAAGGGTCCATCTAATTTGGTCTTCTATTGCAGGTAAAGTCGGTGAGGATCAAGGCATCCGGAAAGCACACCCATAATGGTTGTGGCATCGATGGGGAACTTTTTCCACTTAATGGGCAAGTCATTTCTTCTTTGCTTCCAGAACAGTGCAGACTTATTGGTCGCTCCCATAGCCATCACGTCTGAAAACCGCAATGTATCTTGCTAGGGACATCTATTCTCCTGTCTCAAACCCGAAGTATGCAAGATTACCCAAATACGAAATAGAAGACCTTCTGCGCTATTGTCTCTTTGAACCTTGGCTGTTTTACCTTTTAACAGCTGAGGCGCTTGTAAATTTTTTTGTTCGTCTCTTTTGTATTTTTGTTTATTGGTGTTACTTGATTGCTATATCTGGTGCGAGCTGCTTGTGTATTTACGATTCTAAGGCCCACAGGAAAACGACCACCTTCATATGGTTTTTGTTTTGTAACAATTGATCAGCGCCCTTATTTATCAAGATATTGATATTGATTCCTGTTGAGTTGCCATGTGTACTCTTTCCCCCTTCTTTTTGTGGAGTGAAATATGTTCTCTGGTATGCACCCTTATTTCTCCTCCTCATCGGCACCAATCCATGCATGGCTTTTAATCCTTTTATAAAAGAAGATATAAATGGTATCATGTATTTTCTTAACATAAAGAGAATTACAATTAATTTAGTGAACAGTGATTGAGCATAATTCTTTTAACAAACAACTGATCAGGTGAGTACTAAGGAGCAGTAAATCTATGCAGAAGATAGTTGAAGCCAAAATGGGTGAAGCAAACCAATTGTTTGAAACGATGTGGTGTGAATGGGACTGTGTACTCATTTAGACACCTGTTACTCCTGTTAGGATATGGTTGGTGAAATAGATATGAGTTTGCTTGCAGATAGATACAGAGTTTAGTATGTACGTGTGTCCGGATTCTATCTTATTTATATATGTATCTAAAGGTAATGCAAATTTTAACATAAATTCTCTCTCTCTCTCTCTCTCTAAGAGGCGGCAAACCCTAAATCTAGGGTTTTGCTCACTCGAACCTTGGTTGTTGATGAGGTCTCCTCTCCCCGTGTAGCCATTATCTTGTCCTCCTCGAGGGCGTGTTTGCCTTATTCTCCTATGGGCAGTGGCATCCGATTCGTTTTGACATGGTGCACATATGATCCGCTTTGGTTTGATGCTAATAGAGGGTTTGCTCGTCTGTGCTGGTCCTCTGTCAGTTTCCGGGAAAAGGTTAAGATCTAGGATCCTATTACTTGGTTACCCAGGAGGTAGGTTATGTCTGGATGTTATGGCCTCTGATTCAGTTTTAGATTGGAGGCCTAGTTACTTGGTTACTGTTCTTGAGAGTTCGATAGCTAACGTCGCTCTTCCAAGCGGGGTGTACTTCCCAAGTTATGGTTATGATCCTGCCTACGATTACAGTTACTATCACATTTACGCTGTTGTCATGACATATGCATATAAATGATGTATGTCGGTTTCAAGTCACGTTCTAATTACTTCTCAATATAAATGTGTTTGTGCAACTGATTATCTTTTATTGTTTATTTAATTATAGATACGTTTGTGCATCTTATTATGTTTTCTCATTTTTTTTTCGATATATTTGTATTGCTTAATATATTTTTCAATTATTATTAATACAGTCTCTCGTCCTTATCAGATATTTATATATGTTGGAAAAAGAAAAAAGAAAACATAAAACGGTGAAGGAGAAAAAAAGGAGTTGTCCCAAAAAAGAATCAAAACCCAAAATGGGAAATTTAAATAAATATGTTTTTTTGGGGTTGGGGTTGGATTAGACATAGAGGAAGCAGAGAAGACCGGCTGTGTATGTATTTACAGAGAGAGAGAGAGAGAGAGAGAGAGAGAGAGCGATAAGATAAGAAAGAGAGCAATGATGAGTATAGGAGGAACAGTGGGGTTATTGAGCTCAGCCACAGCCACAGCCACAGCTATAGGCAGAGCAGATGCGGCGGGACAAATGAATTCACGATTGGTTTGTTGCCCGGTTGGGAGTCGGAGTCTCGCACTCGCTCACTACCCAACAACAGCAGCAGGAACCACTCGGAAATCTACAAGGATTTTCTGCGAAGTCGCTGTGGGATCGGACTCGGCATCTCCATCGACATCAGAAGCGGCCATCGGAGCTAGGGTCAAGGTCACGGTGCCTCTTAAGGTGTACCACGTGCCCAGAGTTCCCGAGGTTGACATCACTGGCATGGAAGGTGAACTCAAGCAGTACGTTGGCCTCTGGAAGGGCAAACGTATTTCTGCCAATCTCCCTTACAAAGTACAGTTCTTTGTCGACGTCCCAGGCCGTGGCCCTGTTAAATTCTTCGCGCATCTCAAGGAGGACGAGTTCGAATACCTTTGATCCATCCATGGATCTCTATCAGGCTATTACCTCTTCCTCATTAATAATAGCCCGGTTCGTTTCTCAACTGCACTAGCATTGTATTTAATTTGTATCTATCTATATTGCGAATGACCCTCTTCAGCAATATCTATCTATTTCATCTGGTTAGTTTGGATCAATAATTTAGCATTCATGACTGGATCAAGATTCATATAGCTAGAGACTTGTTTAGCATATGTAACAAAATTTAGATTCCTTTGAAATTATCTGGCTACTGTTAAAATTTGGTTAGGCGAAATGGGCTTGTAAGCTGCACTAATATTTACTGGAGCAATGTGCATAGAGTTACTTTTATTTGACACTAATCAAGATAATTGGCAAATGTACAACTGTATATGCTGGGAAAAGCGTGTGTGCACGGCCTGAGCTAGTTTTCTTAGTACACCGGGATTTTACCTAGGATATATTCAGGGTGGTTACCATAATTCAAGTTTCACTCCCAAACATAGAATCTTGTTACTGTTGAGATTCTATTTTCAGCAGGGGTATATATAAACTTATCCTTGCCAACAACAACCTATACAAGACTACATGTTAATGATAGTAAACTTGGGCATCTCTTTGCATGAAACCATGCTTTTCATGCATATTTCCGGCCTAGTTTTGTATTTCCTGCAGCAAAGGCAGACTTTTGTTACTAAAACAGATGTCATCCATTCTTCTGTTTTTCCAACCATGGTTTTTATTCTGTACTTTGGTCAGTTCCTAGAATTTTATCTGGATTCAGGTTTCTTATCTTTGTCTATCCATTAGAACTATCTGTGTATGAGTCTTTAGCCGGATTGTTTAGCCCAGAAGTGGTATGAATTGCTTATAAAGTGCGGATTGCAACCTTGGTGATTATGCACATTCAAGAGTGACATGTTCCATTTTTTCAATATGTATTATGCTTTTTATGAAAAACTAGATGTTTGTTTTGGTTTTGTTGCATTGTGGGTGTGGTGTGTGTAATTGAAGCTCATTACTAGATAAATTTTTCAGAGATAAGAAGCAAATTTGGGGCTAATTGATGAAAAAACAGGTTCCTCACGCTCGGCGCCAATGAGTTTAAGGAATTTATTTTGATGATATCCAGGATTGGAGACCAGAATTCAATGTTCAGTCCAAAATATTGAAGGTTATGTCACCGTTTAAAATTCTATCTCCAGATGCGCTGAATGACCTGGGGTGCCTGCATGTGCGCCCTTATCCTGACACAGAATATATGCATGTATTCACGATAATGAGTTGAGCAAATTTGAATAAATCATTGTATGGAGTTATAATGCATATTCTGTTTTCCCAGCATGCTTTTCATGGATTCTCGCAGGCTACTATGGTCCATTGGAACAGTATGTATATCTGTTGTATCCTACTTAAAATTGGAACTTATACTTAAGAGTTCTAGGTCAAGGCTGGCTGCTGTTTGGCCCATCTGCTCATTTCCTGCTGTCCGGATATGATGTGGTTCTTCCAGTTTTTATTAGATAGAGAGCTGACTTTTAACAAGTTATGTGGTATTTGAGTTAATCTCAGATGTCGTATGTAAGAGTTGAATCTAACACTGCCTTCTTTCTTTATTTTTGAATCTAAGGGCTAGAAGGCAGTTAATATTACTGAAATAGCAGAATACAAGGAGGGGACATAAAGCCTAAACCCTAAACACCTAAAACAACATCAGGAGACCCTACATAACCTATGCATTCAAGCAAGAACAAATTAGCATAGAGTGCATCATTGGCGACTCTACTTGCTTTGCATAAAACATGGCGACATAACGGAAAACTAAAACTCATATGGAGCCATAAAAGACTGTATATCTGCTTTCCCATTATGCGAAAATTTCACTCTTCCGTAAGGAGGTTGCGACCATTTGACTAAGCAAGGGACTCGTTGCCTCATTAGAGCAGTCATGACACTCAACGTGCACATGCCAGGACATAGCTCACGTTGCCTTATAGTAGATGAACTTATTAACGGCATAAAGCCATAAGAAAATAACCAACTAAAAAATATTGAAATAAAAACAAAACTAAAATTAATTAAAATTAACATAGCCCAGGTTGGGCCCAAAAAAAGAGCCCATGCTCAAGCTTTAAACCTAGGACAATATGGTTGCTTTGCCGTCAGCCGCCATTGTCCCAAACCTGCTACCTCCGTTGCCGCCCTTACCATTGCGCCGCCACACCCCCTAAGTTGGACCACAGATCTCCAGAGCCTGTCGGCCACATCGCTCCTCGAGGAGGCCACGAAATACGCCGGGCTCGAGCCTCGATCAAAAACCACGGAACCAATCTGGATCGAAGCTTGGTTTGATCCGCGTCGCCAAGTCGTCTTGATCTCACCTCTCTGTCCACCGTCAAGTCTGTGTAAGCCAGCCACTCCGCCGCCCAGCCCAGCAAGTGTTGGGAGAAGATCCGCTAACCGTCACATTCCCCATCTCCTTAACCTCTCCTAACGTCACCGGAGATCCCCAAATCTAGAGCGATTGAGGAGCCCAATACCGCCTCTGCCGATACAAAGCAGACAAAGACTCGTCTGACGATGGCGGAAGTGCTCGCCACTGGACAGGAGACGCTTGCTCTCTCTGTTGTATCAGACACTCGCTCTCTCGGTTTGTTTCTTCATTGCTCATAACTAACACTGCCTTCTTAGTTGAACAAGAAGTAACAACCTTATGAGCTTCAGTACCTTAGACCCAAAGTAACCCGACTGCATGCGCTTCTACCTTGAATTGACGAAACTCGAAAATCTCAATTGGATTTGTGTATACAATTCTCGCTTAATTTAAGCTAGAATTCCAAACTATATAGCATACGAATTTTTCGGCCAATTGAATGTTTTTATTTTTTGACCAAACCATTCTTGTTATCAAATCATGCTTTTGAAGTAGTACTGTAACTAACGGAACTCGAATATCTCAACCGGTTTTGTGTATACAATTCTCGCTTGATTTGAGCCAGAATCCCTTGGTATAGCACACTGATTTTGCCAAAATTGAATGTTCTTATTTTTCGATCAAACTTTTCATTTTATCAAATCATGGTTTTTAAGTACTTCTTGAACTGACAGAACATGAAAATTTCAACCGGACTTGTGTATAAGATTCCCACTTGATTCTCGCCAAAATCCTATATTATAGCACACGAATTTTTTGGCTAAAATTGAATGTTCTTATTATTAAATCATGGTTTTGAAGTACTTCTAGAACTGACGGAACCCAAAAATCTCAACCAGATTTGTGTATACGAATCTCGCTTGATTTGCACACGAATTTTTCGGCTAAAATTGATTGTTTCTATTTTTGGACCAAAATTTTCCTATTATCAAAACATGGGAATAGCAAGAGGTTTTGAGCCGAAATCAAGCGGAAATCATATACACTAATCCAATTGAGATTTTCAGGTTCCGTCAGTTCGAGAAGTTGTTAAAGATGATGATTTGATAATTAAAAAATTTTGGTTCAAAAATTACAACATTCAATCTTTACAAAAAAAACTGTGTGATATAGCAAGAAGTTTTGGGCTGAAATTAAGTGAAACACATATACACTAATACGATAGAGATTTTTCACGTTCGGTCAATTAGAGAAGTATCTAAAAATGATAATTTGATAAAAGAAAAAGTTTGGTTCCAAAATAAAAACATTCAATTTTGATTGAAAAAACCGTGTGCTATAAAAATAGGTTTTAGGATGATATCAAGCAAGTCTCATATACACTAATCGAATTAAGATTTTCGCGTTCCGTCACCTCGAGAGGTACTTAGATATGATGATTTGATAATAGAAAATGTTTGGTTCAAAATAAGAACATTCAATTTTGACCGGATGAACTGTGTGCGGCAACGGGTATTAGGCCGAAATTAAGCGGAACACGAATACACTAATCAGATTAAAATTTTCGCGTTCCGTCAGCTCGAATGATACTTATAAATGATGATTTAATAAGAGAAAAGGTTTGGTACAAAAATAACAACATTCAAGTTTGACAAAAAAACCGTGTGGCAAGAGGTTTTAGGATGATATTAAGTAAGTCTCATACACATTGATTGGAATAAGATTTTCGCATTTGGTCAGCTCGAGAGATACATAGAAATGATGATTTGATAATAGAAAAGGTTGGTTCAAAAATTAGAATATTCAATTTTGACCGAAAAAACCGTGTGCAAAAGGTTTTGGACCCAAATCAAGTGGAAATCGTATACACTAATGGGATTAAGATTTTCGTGTTCCGTGAGCTCGAGAGGTATTTAGAAATGATGATTTGATAATAGGAAAAGTTTGGTTAAAAAATAAGAACCTTCAATTTTGACCAGAAAAACCGTGTGCTATATGAAAAGGGTTTTGGGTTGAAATCAAGCGGAACTCGTATACACTAATGGGATTAAGATTTTCGTGTTCCGTCAGCTCGAGGGTACTTAGAAATGATGATTTGATAATAGAAAAAGTTTGGTTCAAAAATAAGAATATTCGATTTGGACAAGAAAAACCATGTGCTATAGCAAGGGGTATTGGGTCGAAATCAAGCGGAACTCGATCGTATACACTAATGGGATTAACATTTACGTGTTCCGTCAGCTCGAGAGGTACTTAGAAATGATAATTTAATAATAGAAAAAGTTTGGTTGAAAAATAAGAACAGAAAAAGTTTGGTTGAAAAATAAGAACTTTCAATTTTGACCAGAAAAACCGTGTGCTATTGCAAGGGTTTTTCGACCGAAATCAAGCGGAAATCCTAGACACTAATGGAATTAAAATTTTCCTGTTCCGTCAACTCAGGAGGTACTTAGAAATGATGATTTGATAATAGAAAAAGTTTGGTTAAAAATTAAGAACCTTCAATTTTGATCAGAAAAACCATGTGTTACAGTAAGGGGTTTAGGCTGAAACCAAGCAAGTCTCATACACAGTAATCAGATTACATTTTCATGTTCCGTCGGCTCGAGAGGTACTTAGAAATGATGATTTGATAATAGAAAAAGTTCAAAAATAAGAACCTTCAATTTTGACCAGAAAAACCGTGTGATAGCAAGAGTTTTTGGACCGAAACCAAGTGGAAATCCTATACACTAATGGGATTAAGATTTTCCTGTTCCGTCAGCTCGAGATGTACTTAGAAATGATGATTTGATAATAGTAAAAGTTTGGTTCAAAAATAAGAACTTTCAATTTTGACCAGAAAAACCGTGTGCTATAGTAAGGGTTTTTTTGACCGAAATCAAGTGGAAATCCTATACAATATGGATTAAGATATTCATGTTCAGTTAACTCGAGAGGTACTGAGAAATGATTATTTGATTGTAGAAAAAGTTTAGGTTAAAAAATAAGCACTTTCAATTTTGAATAAGAAAAACTGTGTGTTACAGTAAGGGGTTTAGGCTGAAACCAAGCAAGTCTCATACACACTAATCAGATTAACATTTTCATGTTCCGTCAGCTCGAGAGGTACTTAGATATGATGATTTGATAATAGAAAAGTTTGGTTCAAAAATAAGAACATTCTAATTTTTACCAGAAAAACCATGTGCTACTAGCCAGGGGTATTGGGCCCGAAATCCAAGCGGAACTCGTATACACTAATGGGATTAAGTATTTCGTTGTTCCGTAAGCTCGAGAGGTACTTAGATATGATGATTTGATAATAGAAAATGACTTGGTTGAAAAAATAAGAAAATTCAATTTTAACCAGAAAAACCGTGTGCTATAGCAAGGGGTTTTGGGTCGAAATCAAGCGGAACTCGTATACACTAATCAGATAAAAATTTTCGTGTTCCGTCAGCTCGAGAGGTACTCCGAATGACATTTGATAATAGAAAAAGTTTGGTACAAAAATAAGAAAATTGAATTTTAACCAAAAAAACCGTCTGCTATAGCTAGGGTTTTAGGCCGAAATCAAGCGAAACTCGTATGCACTAATAGGATTAAGATTTTCGTGTTTCGTCAACTCGAGAGGTACTTTGATATGATGATTTGAAAATTGAAAAAGTTTGGTTCAAAAATAAGAAAATTCAATTTTAACCAGAAAAACCGTGTGCTATACCAAGGGGTTTTGGGCTGAAATCAAGCGGAACTCGTATACACTAATAGGAGTAAGATTTTCGTATTTCGTAAGCTCAAGAGGTACTTAGATATGAGGATTTGATAATAGAAAAAGTTTGGTTCAAAAATAAGAACATTCAATTTTAACCAGAAAAACCGTGTGCTATAGCAAGAGGTTTTAGGCCAAAATCAAGCGGAACTCGTATACACTAATGAGATTAAGATTTTCATGTTCTGTCAGCTTAAGAGGTACTTAGATATGATGATTTGTTAATAGAAAAAGTTTGGTTCAAAAATAAGAACTTTCGATGTTGACCAGAAAATCCGTGTGCTATAGCAAGGGTTTTTGGACCGAAATCAAGTGGAAATCCTATACACTAATGAGATTTAGATTTTTGTGTTCCGTCAGCTCGAGAGGTACTTAGATATAATGATTTGATAATAGAAAAAGTTTGGTTCAAAAATAAAGAAAATTCAATTTTAATCAGAAAAACCGTGTGCTATAGCAAGGGGTTTTATGCCGAAATCAAGCGGAACTCGTATGCACTAATGGGATTAAGATTTTCGTGTTCCGTCAGTTCGAGAGGTACTTAGATATGATGATTTGATAATAGAAAAAAAAAATTTCAACCATAAGAACATTCGATTTTGACCCAAAAAACCGTGTGTTATAACAAGGGGTTTTGGGCCGATATCAAGCGGTACTCGTATACACTAATCGGATTAACATTTTCTTGTTCCGTCAGTTCGAGAGGTACTTAGATATGATGATTTGATAATAGAAAAAGTTTAGGTTCAAAAATAAGAAAATTCAATTTTGACATGAAAAACCGTGTGCTATAACAAGGGGTTTTGGGCCGAAATCAAGCGGGACTCGTATACACTAATCAGATTAAAATTTTCATGTTCCGTCAGCTCGAGAGGTACTTACAAATGACGATTTGATAATAGAAAAAGTTTGGTTCAAAAATAAGAACATTCAATTTTAACCAGAAAAACTAGTGTGCTATAACAAGGGGTTTTGGGCCGAAATCAAGCGGGACTCGTATACACTAATCAGATTAAGATTTTCGTGTTCCGTCAGCTCGAGAGGTGCTTTGAAATGATAATTTGATAATAGAAAAAGTTTGGTTCAAAAATAAGTAAATTCAATTTTGACCAGAAAAACCATGTGTTATAGTAAGGGGTTTTAGGCCGAAATCAACCGGAACTCGTATACACTAATGGGATTAAGATTTTTGTGTTCCGTTAGCTCGAGAGGTACTTAGATATGATGATTTGAAAATAGAAAAGTTTGGTTCAAAAATAAGAACTTTCAATTTTGACCAGAAAAACCGTGTGCTATAGCAAGGGTTTTTTTGACCGAAATCAAGTGGAAATCCTATACAATATGGGATTAAGATTTTCATTTTCAGTCAATTCGAGAGGTACTTAGAAATGATGATTTGATTATAGAAAAAGTTTGGTTAAAAAATAAACACTTTCAATTTTGACCAGAAAAACCATGTTTTATAGTGAGGGGTTTTAGGCTGAAATCAAGCAAGTCTCATACACACTAATCGGATTAAAATTTTTGTGTTCCGTTAGCTCGAGAGGTACTTAGAAATGATGATTTGATAATAGAAAAAGTTTGGTTCAAAAATAAGAACATTCAATTTTAACGAGAAAAACCGTGCGTTATAGATAGGGGTTTTAAGCCGAAATCAAGCGGAACTCGTATACACTAATAAGATTAAGATTTTCATGTTCCGTCAGCTCGAGAGGTACTTTGATATGATGATTTGATAATAGAAAAAGTTTGGTTCAAAAATAAGAAAATTTAAATTTGACCAGAAAAACCGTGTGCTATAGCAAGGGTTTTTTCTACCGAAATCAAGCCGAAATCCTATACAGTAATGGGATTAAGATTTTCATGTTCAGTCAACTCGAAAGGTACTTAGAAATGATAATTTGATTGTAGAAAAAGTTTGGTTAAAAAATAAGCACTTTCAATTTTAACCTGAAAAACTGTGCCTTATAGTAAGGGGTTTTAGGTTAAAACCAAGCAAGTCTCATACACACTAATCGGATTAAGATTTTTGTGTTTCGTCAGCTCGAGAGGTACTTAGAAATGATGATTTGATAATAGAAAAAGTTTGGTTCAAAAATAAGAACATTCAATTGTAATCAGAAAAACCGTATCTTATAGTAAGGGGTTTTAGGCTGATACCAAGCAAGTCTCCTACACACTAATCGGATTAAGATTTTTGTGTTCCATCTGCTTGAGTGGTACTTAGTAATGATGATTTGATAATAGAAAAAGTTTGGTTCAAAAATAAAAATATTCAATTTTGACCAGAAAAATCGTGTGCAGTAGCAAGAGGTTTTGGGACGAAATCAAGCGGAACTCGTAAACACTAATCAGATTAAGATTTTCATGTTCCGTCAGCTCGTGAGGTACTTACAAATGATGATTTGATTATAGAAAAAGTTTGGTTAAAAAATAAGTACTTTTAATTTTGACCAGAAAAACCGTGTGTTATAGCAAGGGTTTTAGGCTGAAACTAAGCAAGTCTCATACAAACTAATCGGATTAAGATTTTCGTGTTCCGTCAGCTCAAGAGGTACTTAGAAATGATGATTTGATAATTAAAAAAGTTTTGTTCAAAAATAAGAAAATTCAAAGTTGACCAGAAAAACCGTGTGTTATACTATGAGGTTATGGGCTGAAATCAAGCGGAACTCGTATTCACTAATTAGATTAAGATTTTCGCATTCCATCAGCTCGAGAAGTACTTAGAAATGATGATTTGATAATAGAAAAAGTTTGGTTCAAAAAGAAGAACCTTCAATTTTGACCAGAAAAACCGTGTGTTATAATAAGGGGTTTTAGACTGAAACCAAGTAAGTCTCATACACACTAATCGGATTAAGATTTTCGCGTTCCGTCAG
This sequence comes from Fragaria vesca subsp. vesca, assembly GCF_000184155.1. Classification (NCBI taxonomy): domain Eukaryota; kingdom Viridiplantae; phylum Streptophyta; class Magnoliopsida; order Rosales; family Rosaceae; genus Fragaria; species Fragaria vesca. The sequence continues at coordinate 22,316,204 of NC_020494.1, read as the reverse complement.
CTCGAGAGGTACTTAGATATGATGATTTGATAATAGAAAAAGTTTGGTTCAAAAATAAGAAAATTCAATTTTGACAAGAAAAACTGTGTGTTATTGGAAGGGGTTTTATGCCGAAATCAATCGGAACTCGTATACACTAATGAGATTAACATTTTCGTGTTCCGTCAGCTTGAGAGGTACTTAGATATGATGATTTGATAATAGAAAAAGTTTGGTTCAAAAATAAGAAAATTCAAAGTTGACCAGAAAAACCGCGGGCTATAGCAAGGGGTTTTGGGCCGAAATCAAGTTGAACTCGTATACACTAATTGGATTACAATTTTGTGTTCCGTCAGCTCGAGAGGTACTTAGAAATGACAATTTGATAATAGAAAAAGTTTGGTTCAAAAATAATAACATTCAATTTTAACCAGAAAAACTGTGTGCTATAACAAGGGGTTTTAGGCTGAAATCAAGCGGAACTCGTATACACTAATGAGATTAAGATTTTTGTTTTCCGTCAGCTCGAGAGATACTTAGTGTTTCTGCATAATCCCTGAAGACCATGTAGAATCACGGTGGGACACGAACATGAACAATAAATATCATGGGCAAGAGGCAAAGACGTATAGTGGTTCACCATGCCATTGGAGGGCATGGCTATGTCCACTTTACAATCAACTATCATGGTCAATAGGCCTTTGGGATCGGGAGAGAGATTCAGTCCCTTTCAGATCCTTTTTACATATGGGAAGCCTTCCTTTTATAGCTAAGGAAGGTTCCCTCATTTTACATATTTCCAATGTGGGACTAACTACTACACATATACCTTATCATTGTGCCTTCTTGTGGAGAATGGAGAAGCACATTCCCGATGTGGCACGGATGATCTTTCACCATGGCGAGGTAGCCCGGATGTCGGTCTACAAGTTTCTTGACTGGTCTATAGGAGGCGAAGGTAGTTTCCAAATACCGACTACAAGTCCCAACAAGTTCCCGTTCAAGACACGTCTTGACTGGGGACTTGATATATAAAATGCCAATTTTTATTAACGGGCACCTGGCCCCAGTCTCCCTAAGTCCGTACTCAGGACGTGGGTTGAACGGGTCTTGCTTATTCCGGGTCTTACTTTTCTTGATTTTCACCGTAGTCTTTAAGTCCGCCGATAAGACAAAAAATGCCCCTCCCGACTCCCGGCCGCAAAACTTATTCGGCCAGGCGAGGATTATTGTACCTTCACAATAAACAAATGATCGATAAGCAGCTTACATAATTTCTCGGTGGAATGACTCTCGGTCGAATGCCAATCTCTCGGTAGAATGCATATCCCGCTTGATATTACTCGGGATGTTAATGACTTATGCCTCTGGGTCTAATGCCTATCCCGCTTGATATTACTCGGGATTTTAATGGCTTATGCCTCTCGGTTTAATGCCAAAACCTACTGACCAGCATGCATACTCATATACATACAGGTTGACTTGCAAGTAGGACGAAAAATGGCATCAATATTATGAACTTTCACAAACCAACGAGATATGGACTTATCTGTGAAAATAGCTGTTGAATGGGTGCACATAGGAGGTACGGTAGAATGGCCTTTCATGCTAGTATCCCGTAGAATAGAATCATGTTGCCTTACCCGTGTTGTACAGGTTTCTCTGTTTTTTTTTTTTTNTTTTT
>NC_020494.1:22310452-22314441 GCF_000184155.1 Fragaria vesca subsp. vesca | reverse complement strand
GTTTTAGTTTATTGACAAATGTCTCTTACAAATTGTTTAATTTATTCTTGACATGTGTCAATATATTAAGAGGGTGGACACTTTGGTAGGCAATAAAGGTGGCGGGCAAATTTAGTATCAGGGTGGTGTGTGGGTTGTTTTGGGTGTGGGCGAAGATAACACACATGGAAGAGAAGATTGATGTTTTTGAGCTGCGTGGCTGTTATGAACTCACTCATTCCTTTCCTAGTACGTTATAACATCTAACAAGTCTTCTTACACTTGGTTGATGTTGTTCTTCCACCAGAAATTATGGGGTTAGAAAAGTTATTGATCATTTGATTCATTAGGTTCCACTTGTGTGCCTTAAGGTATACACACCCAACTAGTTTTGACTTGTTATAGCAGCTTACAACAAACTAACGCCGTTAACTCTTCATTTCGTTAAGTGTTTCTATATCTACAGTTCTTATTAGAAATATCTATCATTCAGATGAGCTAAATCACACAAAAGTAGACTTTCTAGAAATCAAAATGATTCTTAAGATTGAACCCCCTTATAAGGCAAAAGTTGCAAAATCTACAACCATCATGAGAAACAGCTACTGTTGTCATGAAAAATATCACAAAAAATGTTGTAAGTCAACATTTAATATAAGACATATATATTATTTCCATGAGAAGTGTCTCCCATCTACATAAGGTAAATCACAGAAAAGTAGACTTTTTGGAAATCAAAATGGTTCTTGAGATTGAACTAACCGAAGGTAAAATTTACAAGTCTACATTTAACATAAGACACAACTACTGTTTTCATGAGAAATGTCTACCATTTAGATGAGCAAAATAACATAAAAGTAGATTTTGTGGAAATCAAAATGGTTTTTAAGATTGAATCAACCGAAGGTAAAAGTTGCAAAGTCTACATTTAAAATAAGACACATATACTGTTTTCATGAGAAATATCTACCATTCAGATGAGCAAAATCACAGAAAAGTAGATTTTCTGGAAATCAAAATGGTTCTTGAGATTGAACAAACCGAAGGTAAAATTTGCAAGTTTACATTTAACATAAGACACAACTACTGTTTTCATGAGAAATGTCTACCATTTAGATGAGTTAAATCACAGAAAAGTAGACTTTCTAGAAATCAAAATGGTTCTTGAGATTGAATCAACCGAAGGTAAAAGTTGCAAAGTCTACATTTAACATAAGACACATCTACTATTTTCATTAAAAATATATACCATTTAGATGAGCAAAATAACATAAAAGTAGACTTTCTGGAAATACAAAATGGTTCTTAAGATTGAATCAACCGAAGGTAAAAGTTGCAAAGTCTACATTTAAAATAAGACACATCTACTATTTTCATGAGAAATATCTACCATTTAGATGAGCAAAATCATATAAAAGTAGACTTTCTGAAAATCAAAATGGTTCTTGAGATTGAACCAACTGAAGGTAAAATTTGCAAGTCTACATTTAACATGAGACACAATTACTGTTTTCATGAGAAATGTCTACCATTTAGATGAGAAAAATCACATAAATGTAAACTTTCTGGAAATAAAAATGGTTCATAAGATTGAATCAACCGAAGATAAAATTTGCAAGTCTACATTTAACGTAAGACACAACTACTATTTTTATGAGAAATGTCTACCATTTAGATGAGCAAAATCACAGAAAAGTAAACTTTCTAGAAATCAAAATTGTCTTGAGATTGAATCAACCGAAGGTGAAAGTTGCAAAGTCTACATTTAATATAAGACACGACTACTTTTTTCATGAGAAATGTCTACAATTTAAATGAGCAAAATCATATAAAAGTAGACTTTTGGAAATCAAAATGATTCTTGAGATTGAACCAACCGAAGGTAAAATTTGCAAGTCTACGTTTAACATAAAACACAACTACTATTTTCATGAGAAATGTCTACCATTTAGATGAACAAAATCACATAAAAGTACATTTTCTGAAAATCAAAATTGTTCTTGAGATTGAATCAACCGAAGATGAAAGCTGTAAAGTCTACATTTAACATAAGACACAACTACTTTTTTCATGAGAAATGTCTACCATTTGGTATTTCTTTACCAAGTGCCTATTACTACTCCGTAGTGACATTAGCGATGTCAAATTTAACGTTTTTTCATTTTAACACATTTCTTTCAATTAAATCCTAGTATGCCTACTAATGTTGTTTAACTTTGTTACTTGGTCATGTGGACAACATGACATTATACAACAACTACGTGGAGGAAACATGGTTTGGCTAATCACACCGTTCGATAGTCTCACGAGGAGGTAAAAAGACTGCTAAAACATTTACCTATTTTCGACATTGATTGGGCATTGGTCAACATCGTCAAAAAACAATATTTGTATTTCTGGAATCTTACGAAAATGTCACATTTGTTATTACAAACCATAAATTATATATACATCATATGTCACATTTGTTAGATCATTATGAACCCTAAACCGTATAGACAAGATATTTCACATTAGCTCGATCATTAGGAACAAGTAGCCCTACACGAGATGTCACATTGACTCGATCATTAGGAATCATAAACCATATAGACAAGAGATGTCACATTAGCTCTATCATTATGAACCCTAAACCATATAGACAAGATATGTCACATTACCTCAATCAATACAAACCATAAACCCTATATACACTATTTGTCACATTCGCTCGATCATTATGAACTCTAAACCATATACACAAGAGATGTCACATCAGTTCGACCATTATGAATCTTAAATCTGTAACATCTCGATTTTTAAATTTTCTCAAAAGTGATTTTTTCTTCTTGGAAATAGAAAATAGAAGTCACCACAGGTTCGCTGCATTTTTTGGTGAATTTTTCGGGTTCTCAAGCTATTTTTAATGATTTTTCAAAGTTTTGTCGAAGTTTAGTGGTAGTGTATCCAAATTGATGACATGCCATCTTCCTATTGGATGACATCTTTGATTTAGTGACTAAGTAGAACAGCTGACCCACGTGTGGCATGTTGGCTAGTTGTCTTTTAGCTGACTTGGGACGAATGAGGTCGCGACATGTGGGAATTAGGCTTGCAAAGTCTACATTTAACATAAGACACATATATTGTTTTCATTAGAAATGTCTACCATTTAGATGAGCTAAATCACACAAAAGTAAATTTTCTGGAAATCAAAATAGTTCTTAAGATTAAACCAACTGAAGGCAAAAGTTGCAAAGTCTACATTTAACATAAGACACATCTACTGTTTTCATTAAAAATATCTATCATTTAGATGAGCTAAATCATATAAAAGTAGACTTTCTGGAAATCAAAATGGTTCTTAAGATTGAACCCACTGAAGACGAAAGTTACAAAGTCTACATTTAACATAAGACACATGTTATTAGTAGACTTTGCATCTTAGAGTACGTGTTCCAACTTCGAAGAACAATTTTCCAGAAATTTAATTTTGTATGTTAGTTAGTTCATGTTACTAGTAGACTTAACACATATTAATACTTTGCATCTTAGAGTACTTGTTCCAACTTCGATAAACAATCTCAAGAACAATTTTCCAGAAAATCTACCTTTGTATGTTAGTTAGCTCATATTACTAGTAGACTTAACTCATGTTAAAAGTAGACTTCGTGTCTTACAATATTTGACCCAACTCCGAAGAACAATCTCAAGAACAATTTTTCAGAAAGTCTACTTTTTCATGTCAATTAACTAATGTTACTAATAGACTTAACTCAAGTTAATAGTAGATTTAACTCATGTTATTAGTAGACTTTGCATCTTAGAATACTTGGTTTAACTTTGAAAAACAATCTCAATAACAATTTTCCAGAAAATCTAATTGTGTATGTTAACTAGCTCATGTTACTAGTAGACCTAACTCATGTTAATAGTAGACTTAATAGTAGACATATCTATAAGACGAGAGAGAGAGAGAGAGAGAGAGAGAGAGAGAGAGAGAGAGAGAGAGAGAGAGAGAGAGAGAGAGA
>NC_020494.1:22308469-22310215 GCF_000184155.1 Fragaria vesca subsp. vesca | reverse complement strand
GAGAGAGAGAGAGACGAAACTAACACTCTTAATGTGAAAGAGTAAGAGTTAGTTTGAGATTTGAATTAGATGACCAGTCAAGCAGGTAGCAGGTTTTCATTAATCCTACATGGACCAATCACTAGCATAAGGCACACAAGAATTTCCCTGATTCATTTCATAAGAATGTAAAAATCTGTAAAATAGAAGGAAGAGTGAGAATGAAAAAGAAATTGCACCAGCCGGGAATCGAACCCAGTCCACCATCTCTTTTTTTATTTATTTTTTATTTGTTATTTTTCCCTCCTCCTTAGATTTGTCCCGTTTAAATCGTAGGCGACCGGAAATCTCAGTTACAGGAACTGTGAGAGGAAGCGGGGCATAAATTGGGTTCTGGCACCACGATAGTACGATTCTGACACCATCCTCTGTTTCACCATTGCAAGTCAGTACAAACATGACGAGACTAATAGTGTGGCTTTATCCCGTACTTGAGTTCTTGAACCTCGAATTTCATAGCTGATAGCAAAGTTTTTTACATAAAAAGTTCTGAAAATGTAAAGACCGTTTTCAGGTCTTGATTATTTCTCATAATAAACACAAAATACTGCTACAGTTCACACAACAATGACAAACATTGAGCACTAGATTGATTACTTGGCCCCAGAAGCTGCAGCTGCTCTTAATTTGGCTACAATAACCTTACTAAACTCAGTAAGCTTCTCTATCTCTGGCAGAACATCTTTCACGGCAGGATCTGCAGCAAACTTCTCAGCCCATTTTAGCAACCCCGGCGTCTTTGTTTCGTTAATCAGCTTGATCCCACCCATTCCCTCAGTCACTCTAAACCACCCCAAAAGTCCCCCAAATGCAATGTCAAGGTAACCAATGTGATCTCCCCCAAAGAAACTCTTTCCTTTGCTGATCTTTTGAAATGCTTCCTCCAACAGCGCTAGACCTTCTGCCACTTGCCCGACTGCTGCCTTCCTCGCCTCGTCATCTGTAGCGGCAGCGATGCCTTTCATCGCCGGGAACCACTACAAGTCCATAGCACCCATGTCATCATTAATCCAAGATAACCATTGTCTATGGTACAAAATGCCTCATCAACAATAACAGCCTCACCTAAAACCAGTTACATTATCCGGCCAAGGCATCTTAAAAATATGAATACATATTTTGACAAGGAGAGACAGAATTCTCTCACTCCAATTTGTTCATCTACTAGACCAAGTTTGTCAAAAGCATGAGAAGTACAACTTAACATCTGATTCAAAATGTCATTTTTGAATCGAATAAGTTACTAGATCAGACTTCCAAATATGTTTTAATCAAGAACATCTATAGTCTACTTCTCCCGAGATTTAACCCGAAAAGGCCAAACAAGTCTCCAAGGAGATGGACATACTATCTAACTAGCTCTACCAGATCGATAAACAAAATTCACATGCAATTCAAAGTGTTAGCTTCTTCCAAACTTTCAAGGATCCAACTTTCAAAGCAGATATATTGCATTCACAAAACTGAGTCATACATATATATCAGCAAATTTTATAGATATTTCAAGAATTATCATATAATTTGTTTCACTGTTTGCCTCTAGCCATGAACATATATACTTGTTCATTCCATGCACAACTAGCATCTATGCTCAACCAAATTACAACACTCAAACAAAGAAAAGTAAATCACATTCATGAATGGATCTAAATCATAACCAAATAATGTATACAACATACCTTCTCATCAATATAAGCAGCCCAGAAT
>NC_020494.1:22244743-22307165 GCF_000184155.1 Fragaria vesca subsp. vesca | reverse complement strand
AAACTTCAGTGTTCATTTCCTATTTATAACATCTGAGGAGTCTTAAACTTCAGTTGGTTGATGTTTCCTTTCCTAGTTATAACATCCGACAAGTCTTAAACTTCAGTCTTCCTTTCTTATTTATAACATCTGACAAGTCTTAAACTTCAGTTGGTTGATGTTGTGTTCTTCAACCAGACGTTATGGGTCAGAAAAGCATATTTCATAAGAATGTAAAAAATCTGTAAAAAAGAAGAGTGGGAATGAAAAAGAACATGCACCAGCCGGGAATCGAACCCGGGTCTGTACCGTGGCAGGGTACTATTCTACCACTAGACCACTGGTGCTATTGTTACCTTTAGCTGATTACAGCCTATATCTACGACAATATTTCAATTTACTATACATAAAGGAACATCGACACATGGAATGACAGACGAATGAATATACCTACAAAATTTGCATTGCCAACAGAAAAAGAACAAATAATAATTCCAGAAATTGAATTTATATTCATCATCTGTTTGTTGTTCTCCAAAAGTATCACTTTCTTGGGCAAAATTTCAGTAACGGATTTCATTTGGCTCTCGTTAAAGTTGGCCCTTGAAGCTGTTGCGTTGCAATTTGTCTTTGTAAATCCCAACTATCAGCCTCATTTGTCATTTTGTTGAATTTCTAAAATGCAAGAGCACCCGAGTCTTCTGTGTTAACACATAATCTTCCAACACTACCAAGAATGCTGCAACCAGTTAAAATAGTTAACATCAGAACAATGCTTTTCATTTGTAAAGCCCCATGCAATCATCTTTCAGCCAAATTTTGTAAACTATACAAACAGATACACCGATTTGATATCAACTATGTTATACAATTGCTAATTGATGTACCTTTTCTCATTTCTTGACGTGACGAAAGTCGAACATGTAAATTTAGAAAGAAACAACCATCTTGTGGTTGCTTGTATCTGTCGGGAACATGCAGTCCTTGTTGGGCTCGGATTTATCTATTGCCTTGTTCCATATCACACGATGATAGCCAGGTACCATGCAGATGTTCATTCCATGAGGGAAATACCTGAAAATGATACTATTCTGAGCTACAACATCCTCATCATTTCAGAAAAACTGCGCAAGACACTTGGATCAAAAGGCATGGAACTCGGAAATATCACCATAGCAACCCACATGCGAGTCAGCACAAACCATGAGTGGCAACTTCTCTCCCAAATAATGTCATTCAAGCTATGTGTCTTCATATTTGGACTCGCCACCAAGACAATTCTCTATTACTTCATCACAAAGCTCAAGAGTACTGTCCATGTTTCCTTCTTCATAGTTCATATCAGCAAAGATGTTGTAAATTTCTCTATTTGCTACTAACCCTTGTCTTCTCATCTCTTCAAAGAGTTCTCTTGCCGCCACAAACTTCTTTCTCTTAAGAAAACCATTAATAAGTGCAATGTAGGAACTAGCTGTAAGAATAAATCCCTTCCCTGCCATTTCTTTGTGCAAAAACCATGCTTCCTTCATATTCCTTTGTTTGCAATGCCCTTTTATTAAAATGTTATACGTGTTGTTATCAGGCATCACTCCACTAGCAGACATGCCCTTTAACATCTCAGTCGTAGCACGCATGTTATTTCTAATGCAGTACTGCTTCATTAGAGAATTGTAGGTGGTGGCATTAGGCGCAATACCTTTATCTAACATCCATTTAAGTAACTTCTCACCATCTTCTAGCATTCCTGACATGCAAAACCCATTCATCAGTACATTAAATGTAACAACTGTAGGTTGAAGCCCTTTATCCAGCATCTCACGAAGGACCTTGTGAGCCTTAGCCATCTGCCCTGTCTTACAGTATGCATCCATGAGAGTCGTATAAGTAATAGTATCAGGATGGGGTCCTGCAACCTCCATTTGTTTCATCAATTCTTCTGCTTGCCCTATATCTCCCATTTTACAGAGACCGTTAACAATCGTATTGTATGTGCAGACATTAAGTTGAAGGCCTTTCCTGCACACCTCATGAAGAAGTTCGTTTGCTATATCTACTTCCCCTCGTTTACAAAGACCATCAGCCAGTGCAGTATAGGTGACAACATTTGGTCTCAGCCCCATACTAACCATCTGGTTGTGAAGAGAAAAGGCCTCTTTCATCTGACCTGCTTTGCAATAACCATCAATAAGTGATGTATAAGTAACTTCATCTGGTTCCAACCCTTTACTAACCATTTCGTGAAAGAGCTTATCTGCATCCATCATCTTCCCTGTTTGACAGAATCCATGAATGATAGCAGTATAGGTTATAAAATCTGGGATAACTTTCCTAACCCGCATTTCATCGAACAGCCTCCAAGCAGCTGGAACATTCCCAGACTTACAGAAACCATCAATTAGAGTTGTGTAGATGACATAATCAGGAAGTACTCCCAGAACCAGCATTTCCCTCAATATCATTTCCGCTTCAGATAGTTTTCCAGTCTTGCAGAGAAGAAGTATTATGCTGTTATAGGTATAGGAATTTGTTTTCAATCCCTTACTATTCATCTCTTCTATGAGTTTCAACACATGCTGTAGTTCTCCAACATGACAATATCGGCTGATTAAAGTACTATAACTTACAACATCAGGCAAACAACCCTTCAACTCCATTAGCAGTAGTAACTGGTGGGCTTCTTTTATCTTCTCTAATCGACAGAGGGAATGAATGATAATATTATATGATGATGTGTTCCAATGAACACCCACTTCAAGATATTCATTGAAAAACTTTATTGCCATCTCAATTCCATCAGAGCTGCTTGCTAAACGAGAAAGAAAGAAATTACAGGAATCAACTGAGATAACCAATCCATAACTTAACAGCTTATCAAAAAGTTTTCTTGCTTCGTTGAGGATTCCAAGTTCAACAAGGACCTGGAAGAAAACATCAAACACATGGGGTTCTGAACCCCAGTCCTTGTAAGTGTATATCAACCGGTCACTGAAGTGAGTGCATGAAAGACTGACATCTAACTTGGGTTTTGCCCAAAAATCACGGATTAGCCCATGAGCTGTTTTAAGATCATTTGATGCTGCAGCAATGTGCACAACAATGCAACGAGCTTCCAGAGTTGGATCCCTACGTAAGCATGCCCAATCAAACAAATCCAAAACCAGCTTATAGTCACTCTTGATATTCATGAGCACCCAAATTAGATGGTCAGACCTGAACTTAGATTCATAATGCTTCAGAATCCTGCGCAAGGGCTCAAATCTGCGCAACTTTATTGTGGTGGAGATGCCATGGACAAGTTCAGCATCCTTGATGGTTGGTCTCTTGGGGGAGTAGTCAGGAAAAGGCCTCATATCTGTCGAGCCAGATGACAACATATTGCTAACACTTCTAAACAAGAACACTGAACCATTCAAACCATTTAACCGGGCGCGATAACCAAAAATCTGACAACAATAGTCTGAGAAGACGGTGCACCTCTTCATATCTGTTAGAGGAACCCATCAATAAAACTTCTGGGGATCCCCATACAGTGACGCTGCGGCGATTCTCCTCCATTTAGAAGAACCAAACCAAATATGCTTCCTCATCAAATCACCTGTATATAGTAACAAACTAATCACTCAATGTATGACACACCCTTATAGTGCATTGCAGACATGAGACATATCTAAACAATTTTCTCCCCATCATCTCCATACATACGCATTGCGAAAACTATACAAGTTTTAAAACCAAGCAATTCAATTCAACTGTCTAATACTTATAGCACTATGCTAGATACACTTGGTCATACTAAAATTGAGTCAGGCATTTTATCAAACACTTGGTGTGCAATAGAGAAAAGCATTTAGAAGATTACAAAAAGAAAAATTAAACATTGCCCAGTAAGCAATCAAACAGCGTAAATTTACCTTCGAAGTGATCAACGGTGAAAATCCCAGAAGCGAAGCAAAGCTTGTTTTAGGGGGAAGGTCGAAGGATATCGATGTTTGCTTTTGGCTCAGTCTCAGGAAATGTGTTGTTTAGTAGAAATACAAAAATTTAATAGTTTTCGATTGGGCCCTTAAATGATTTGGGCTGAGATTATAATTATTAATGTCACTGGGCTCGGCTCACATTGGCAAATATTAAGCAGGCTAAATGATTTATCAAAACTTGTATATACATAGAGGTAGTGTCCTGTTTAATCTCTACTACTCGTCTCAACCTTCGTTCTTTTCGGTCTGTCGAAAAAAAGCATTCGTTCTTTCAGGATCATGAGCCTAGAACAAACATAAACGCTTCTGAAATCGAAGTAAGTTTACTCTACCATAAGGTTATTGATTCTTTTCTTTTCGAAGTTCTATCTCTTATGTGGTTTTCATTGTTAGTTACTTGGATTCCAAGGAACCAAGAACGTTTTCTTCTACACTCCATTGATGTTTTAACCTTGTTATGCTTCTGCAGCATTATGTTAATATTGTTTAATTAGGGTAATTTGGAGACGATTATGTATATGTCTTAGACTTACCAGTGAATTACACCCTTGCTTAATATTATTTTGTGTTCCTGATTTTTGAGTCAGCTGGAATATATCCTAACCTTTTGCTTCTTTTCCTTTCCTTTGCTTTCGCCTTTTGTTTAGGGTTTGCAACCTATATGAAACTCAGACTACAATTTCTTAAAGTTTTCGTTTCGTAAGATCTTACTCTCCAAGGCGTAGTTTGTAACCTTTATGAAATAAGTGAAAATGTGCCCAATTGATACCGGGAAAATCTCTGCGGTGAGAAAATAAAATAGAGACTGTTGCGGAGAGCACTTCTCTGGGATAGATAGGCTCACCATTCCGAGGAATCCACCAAGGAGATAAGAGCAAGCTTGCCACTTCAAGGGAATCCACTAAGAATATAAGAGCAGAACTCGCCACTCTAGGAATCCACCTAAGAGAGTTTCCAAAACAATTGAAAGGAACTCCTTCACCAAATTGTATAAACTTCTGATAAAACTCAAGACTAAAACTTGATTACAAATAAAAAGAAACTCAAGACTAAAACCTGATTACAAATGAAAAGAAAGCTTCCTTTTATAATTTAAGGAAGAGAAACGAAAAGACTACTTATTAAATTTTGAATAATAAAGATAGCTATATTTAGCTATAATTGTAGCTTCATCAATGTTCTTCAATTCCAAGGTGGGGAAGCCCAAATCAGAATTGAATGCTTCTTGGAACTCAGCTTCTTCAAGCACTACAGTAAATTCTCGCTTACGTTTAGGGTCCAAGTTTAGGTTCCAAATTCCCCGTATCACAAATTCAGTTCTATATATGCTGAAGAGTTTGCATTCAATTATTGCTGCTACTGGCTTTTACCTAGGATATTTAGTACTACTGGTTTTACATTTATTGTATTACTAGCATACACGACACAATCTTAACCGTTTGTAACCATTCATATGTTTAACCACTATGTTTTTATAGTATTTCCTCTAATCCTGACCATCTATGTATGTATGTGAAGATACACACCGTGTACTGAAGATGCTCTCCTATAGTTTTGGTCTGCCGACTCAAGACAGCTAGCTGTTCTCAAGCAAGTCAAGTCCACACATTTAACAGTGCTTCTGCAAAGATGGGGGGTGCAGATGTAAGCGGTCTCTAAGTTCTACTAATACTCAACCACGCATAGCTATAGCATGAATATAATTAATCTACTACATCTTCTTAATGTACTACTCTATGCAGGATGCTGACTTTCTTCGAATAAGGGAGATACTAAAGGAACGCATTCGAAATGAGAAAAAGAAGGCGTTGGACTCTGCTAATGACTGCTCGGTGGATAAGAAGAAAATACACAAGCACAGGTAACAGTAAACAGAGTCTGCTACACAAACATGGTACATTATAACTTGTATTTGTTATTAAGACTATGAGTTGTGTTTTGACATAGAGCGGTTTTTCCAGACCCTTCTTTGGCCCCTCGCAGCATTGCATTGCTCCAAGATTGATTGACGGAAAGGATGCCTTAATGCAAGAGCTCAAGATTAGTTCACATGATGTGATGAAGGTAGAGATCTTTGACACAGTTACAGAATCAGAGTCGTCTGAATCAGAGACCGAGTCGGGTTCGGCAAACGTTGCAAAGCCCAAGGAGTCTCGGGATTACTCTTTTTTGTCGAAAGAAGATGATAAAGTTGGTAAAGATATCTGTGTCTCGAAATCAAGTAATGATGAACAAACTCCGGATTCTATACAAGGAGGTTCTACGAATTTGAAGTCAGATGAGCTAGGGAGACCTCCTCAGGTAACAATGTCAGGATCTCAGAAACCCTCCTCAGCAAAGGAAGGTCTTGTGCCCAGTGATACACAAAAGAAAGCAAAGTCGATGGCAGATAAACTTAAATCTACTATGGAAAGCAAACCCTCATTGGAAAAGTCACAATCTGAAACAAAAGGTAGATTAAGAAAAACAGTTGAGAAGGTTGATGATGAGGTTTCAGACGAGGATGAAGATGAGAACGAGGATGAAGATGAGGTTGACGTTTCTTCAATCATCCAAGGACTGTTTAGGTAAAAAAAAAAATCCGTAATGCTTTTGAATTCAGTTAGATTGTGCTTACTGTTGTCACCTAAATCATACTTTTGATGTTACCAATGTCTATTTCTGTGGAAAATCTGATATATGGGGTATGGTTTTTCAGAAGTATTCGTAAGAGGCCCTCAACTTTGGATTATGATGATAGAGATGATCGTGTGATGGTATCTAGCTTTGCTGATATTGAGAGAGAAGAGAGGAGAAGGTTAGAATGATCAACTTAACTTTAATTTGGTTTACTGAATATGTGGATAGGCATTTGATTCTATCAAGTTTTTTATTAGTTGCTTGTTAAGGTCCTAGCTCGTTGAAAATAGCAAACTTAACTCTGGTTGAATGTGATTATCTTTTGATTCTTTTCACAGCGCAAAACTTGCAAGGCAGGAGGATGAAATAGAAGCTCTAAGAATTGAACAAGAAGAAAAGAAGGAAAGGTTAAGCAGAGCAAAGAAGCAGAAGCTGCTGCATAAATCCACAACCGAGTGATGTTGCATATGGATTACAGGTAGCTGGAGGAAGTTTGTACTTTGTAGTACATGCTTTGCTAAAATAGTGGTAAGAAAAACAATTTGTATGTACTTTTATGCATGGTCAGTTACTTCTTTCGTTTCAAATGCAGTAATTTTTGGTCAGTGTAAGTCATTCAATGTTCTTTAAAATTTGAATTTGAAAATGCTACCAATTGAATTATATATATTGTCCATGCAGTTACCATAGTAGGAAATTAAAATTTGTTATCGAAACCAATTATATGATGATGATATAAACTAAGGCAAAAGTTCAATAATGAACTAGAGGCCATCATTGCTGCATTTTCAATCTGGTTGATGCCAACATTATGCTTTCTGATCATCTTTATGTTTCCTAATTATAACAAGCTTATGGAAGTGGTGGCTACATTACTCATTACTCGACCCAAACGTAGAGTTTACAAATGGATATTCAAATGCTGAAAGCTATGGCTACGCTTGTTTTGGGGACTAATTTAAGGGGTAGCGTAGTCGTATTGTGACCTTAAACATAATCTATTTGAATTTTTGTATTGCATACAATTACCAACTACAAAATACTTGGACTGGTGTCATTTCCTTTGTACCTATCGGATTGTAGCTTTAGTGTAACACATACATACTACATTTTCAATCTTATATCATAAAGAACAAGATGCATTGGTATATATGCTACTTACTTAAGGACCTGATTAATGAGCATTACCCTCCAAACTCGTGTTTGTGATCGCCATTTTCAGTGGGTCTAAAGCCATGTGAGATCACAGGACCAAGATCCAGGAATGCATGTGAGATTTATGTGCGAGTTAGATTCAGCAGTTATGATGTTACTTCAATATTAATGACTGGTTATAAAATTATCCTAGATCTATTGATGAATCTCGAAATATTGGATAGGATGAGTCAAAATCTCTAGATACCATGAACTTGTTCAGCAGAAGGCAAAGAGAGAAGAAGAAAAATGATCCATAGTGTAAACTTGTTCAGCAATCTATTGGGAACTGGAAACTATATAAGATCCCAAGAAAGCTCAAATGACCAAGTATATTGGTTGTAGCACAACAAGGAAGTCTCATGTGTGTGTGAGAGATAGAGAGAGCTATCTAGCAGTGGAAACAAGGCATCTAATAATAGGAAAAAGCATGGACATGATCAAAAGCTCAACCAGCTAGTAGCCACCCCAACACCGAAAGTGACGAGATCCCAAGTTCCTCTTCCAAAAAGTGATCACTCACTACTTAAGCTAGCTGCGTCCACTTCATTTTATATATACATATTAGGCTCTGCGGCTAACTGCGCGCATACTTGCAAGTCAGGAATATTCGAACAATTTTTTTTAATCGTTTCTAGGCCACACTTAAGTATGCAGTTCCACACTTAGACTCTCAACAACTCTCGATCACTTGTAGACGTAGTGATTATGGTTACGATAAATAAGACTTTGTTACCATGTTAAGTATCTATGTAAAAAAAATGTTGAAAATATTGTTAAATTGTGTATGATTTCCGATTAATGTACATCAAGCAAGCTAACTACAGACAACTTTCCTATATATACCAACTCACTAAAGTTCACTTCTCACACACTCTTCAATACTGTGACTTCATCTCTCTCCTTCAATCCTATAGTCACAAAAATGAAGCTTAGTCATCCTTCAACTACTGTGATCACCTCCTTCATCTTCACCTTCCTTACCCTACCCTCCTCTATCACATCCCAAATCTGCCAAAGATCCTGCGACAAAATCCCTCTCAGATTCCCGTTCGGCAGTGACGCCGGCTGCGGCGACCCGCGCTTCCACCAATCCGTGACATGCAACCAAGACAAGCTCACCTTCACCACCCACACCGGATCCTACCCCATCACCAACATAGACTACACAAAACAAGTCCTCTACATCTCCGACCCTTCCATGTCCACCTGCTCTTGCACTCAACCCAGCAAAGGCTTCGGCCTCAACTACGACGCGCCGTTCACCTTCCAAGACGACAGCATCTTCGCCTTGCTCGACTGCTCCACGTCGTCATCATCCAACGGCAGCCTATACAGCAACGACAACTCCAAGCTCTCTCTTTGTGACAACCAAGGTTCACCCATCTGCAGCTTCTTGTATTCATGCAGGGCAATAAGTTACATCAATCTCCCAATCTCCACGTGTTGCGTTTACACGCCGGTGGATCTCGGGCCGGCTTTCGAGATGGACTTGCAGAAGCTACAATGCAGCTCTTACTCTGGTTTTTACAGCTTCAATGGCCGTGAATCCGACCCTAATAGTTGGAAGTATGGGATAGCGCTCAAGTATAAGTTCAACGTGAACAATGAGTATCCGAGTTCGTGTTCTAGTTGTGAGAGGAGTAATGGGGTTTGTGGGTACTATGGAGTTTATAACTCGTTCATCTGTAACTGTCCGAATGGTTTGAACACTACAAACGATTGCTACTTTGGATCGTCCTATAGTTATGGCTCGAGGCTTATTCCATCTTGGCACTCTGCAGGTAAATATATATCTAGCATATACTTCACTTTCTACCCTTCTTTGATTTAAATTGTTTCTCTAATTTGATTGCTCATGTTGTCTTGCTGTTCTTGCAGGGATCTGGCTCTATTGTTTGGCATGGCTATTGGTTTCAGTACTCTTGTAGATCAGTAGATTGTTAATGAAATGCAATGCTGAGATTCGACTTCCTTTTTTTCCCTTGTTCTCATGTAATAAGTATATTAGATGTCCACAATGTGTGTATAAAGGCTTATAATTATGTTCAATGTTCTCTTCGGCCCGGTGGGTTCACGGGCAGTGACAGTCTGAAAGCACTACCGTCGAGCATATACTATCTTGAACCTAAAATAACCCAGGGATTGAGTTGGTACAACTTTAAAGCGATAGGGAATGACGTTCGCATAAATAAAAGAGAAGATTATGGGAATTGGGTTCCTTCTTTATAGCTGCACTATTACCCACTAAGAACGATGGCTTTTTGTTTGTTCTGAATGTTCCATCTTTATCTCCGAACGCTTTATGGTACGCTCCACAGTCCACAGTGCAATATAGAAGGCTCATGTTTAACAGTTTTAAGTGTGTAACATTCTAGAGGAGCAGAGCAGTAAATCCGGTACTAAAGAAGATCCTTGGTAACTTGCTGTACAATTAACATACTCCAAAGCTCCTTTTCTCTTGTGAAAAGGGCTCTCCTGTATCTGTCGTTAAGATACAAGGACTGAATCCTAAACCCAGAAAACGAGAAAGACCAAACCTCGCTGTTTATAATCAGCTTTCTTACGAAGATGATCACATTAGGGAGTGAGAAGATGCACAAATTGAAGGGATTCCGAAAAGGGCTCAGCAGCTTCGCTGTAAATAACTAACCCGCAATGAATATTTACAGAGCTATTCTAGTATTGACTGCAAAACTTGTTTTCTCTGTGTATACTTTCTCCAATTCACTGTATTATAAGGATAAAGAAAATTTCTATTGTACCATGGTCATCTCATATTGCAGCATTGGGGTTTCCCGTCCTGCAATTTTCCCCACATGCATATCATCTGCCTTGGGGATTGGTAGTGTGCAGTGTAATAGTCTTCAATGCACCCATGTTGGCAGAACTTCAAACTGTGCACATACTTCACTGGTCTAGAATTGTTGAACTGCTCCACCCACATTCCCATGCTCACATCTTCCATCTTGAACAACTGCACAAGTTTTGGACATTAGTTTCATACATAAATAAGCAAAGCCCTGACCTTCAACTGTCTTCAAAATAATAGATAGTAATCAATATAACATACTCGCAACTTGTTCTTTTCAAACTCAGATAGGATGAATTTTGCTACATCGGAGGAGATAATGTATCCTGGACCATTTGCATAGGTTGGATAATCTTCTTCTGGCCATTCCTGGAGCTCGCCAAGGAAGAACATAAAGATGAGAGATCGTTCATGACACAAATATATTAATTCTATACAAATTGGCAGGAGCTAAATACTTTACTATCCTACCAATTTCAAAACTAGTTACATACAATGTTCCATGCAATAGCCAATGGTAATCAGGTAGATAAGATATCCAAGTGAAGTATTCAAAGAGAAAGCTAGAGAGTTTGATGAAAATATATGGATGTCAAATTTCTAAAATCCTCAGGAAGGGCATTCTCAGAAGTAATACCAATTCGTTCATTTTTTTTTTTTCCAAAAAATTGTGGTGCTAGATTTCTGGAACTTTTGAAGTGAAGAATAATACTCGAATAAGTCTAATCAAAGCCACTCACTTAACTAAGAGGAATTTATAAGTTATAAGAAAGCATACTAACATGTGACACATAAAATCAATCCAAACTAAGCATGAGAAGAGAAACTAATAAACATCTCAGTTTGTATAGTTGTCCTTTATAATAAGAACAGAAAAAGTTAGTCACAACAACTGAGGTTCTCTGCTCAGAATATAAAGGACAATTAGAGCGTCAAAAACCAGAATTTCTAACTAATTGGAGAGGACCCTTATATAAACTGTATAAGTTGCACATCAAGTTCATGGATAAGAGCAGAATAATTCATACCTCATATGTCACTGCCCATTTACCAAAACGAAGAGGCTTGTGGTGGTAGTTCAAATTTCCTATATATAGGCTTCTATGTTTACGCGCTTTTCGTGCTTCCTTGAGCACAGCATCCACCCGGACAAAGGTGTCATCATCGCATTTCATGATATACTTTGCAGGCGCTGTTCGAACCTGTAAAGCACCATATAAATTGAGATTAAGTATTTTCTGTAAGGAAACCACAAACAGCTGACTGAAGTTTTTACCTAAAACTTACCCCATATTCACAAATTGCTATAGTCTTCAGTACTACAAGATCATAGTTATCCATGTAAGGAACTATAACAATGTCACCAAAATACTCTACTTCTTTCATTAGCTCCACGTTTACTTCCTTTCTACCATGCTGTCAAAATGTAAATCCAAAAGCTGTGACATCTTTGACATAGAACTAATACATAAGTAGGTATAATATAAACCTAAAGGCTTGTATCATAAAGCAATAGATGCATTCTGCGATCACTCTTACCAATGCTACAAAAAAACGTGCAACAACTCGTGAAGACTTGACTAACTTATGCTGCATCCAAGACTTCCTCACAGCCATCCGCTCAGCAAAATGGTTGCCAGCCGAAAGAATGCCAAGGAACAACTCCACACGCCCATAGGGAAGAGGTGGAGCTTTCCATTTAGTAACCATCTCAAGATGCATCTGTGGAGCGAAACTAGGATGTGATGTAGGTAAGGAGGCAGCAAAGACAGAGTGCACATCAACATCTCCATTTACATACAGTCCAGTGGCATCCTCCAGAACAAATCCCTGTCAACGATGCAAACAAATTTGTAACATATCCTGCATTTGATCACAATGCATCACAATACAAGAACGCTACTCACCGTGCGATAAGGGAAGGAAGTGACATGTCTACCATCAACGCTGATATGGTAACCTTCCAAACCGGCACTCAAGGTGAGAACAAACATCCTGCCCTCAACAAAAGGGTACGGCCAGTCTACAGTCGCCTTCTTTGTTCTTCCTATCAGCCTGTTCAACCACCATATGGCCTTCGATTCTTCAGACTGATCGTCATCGTCACGAATCCACTTCTCACATTTCACTTGTCCATCAACTACATTAACCAAAAAATAATAATATTAAAAATCACAGCATCAGCAAAAGTGTGACACTAACAACCTATGTACCTAACACTCCTCACAAAACCAATGTACAACCTTCCAAACCTTCCCTATCAAAAATGTCAAAAACAAAAGGGAAAAACAAAACGTCTACCAACCTAAACCTACCGGTTTCTTCATCAGCCCGGGACCGCCAGCCCTCGCAGCGAAGCGACAACCCCCATTGCATGCGGTAACAAGTGTTCTGTTCGATGACCGGCTTGTTACTCCAATCCCCCTTCAATCTCGGATTGAAATGCAATATTCGCGGCGGGTCCTCCCCTTCCACATTCTTCAAGCCCTGCAGCTCCATCATAAACTGCGACACCATCAACGCCCCAGCTCCCTCCTTCAACACCGCAATCTTCGGATCATATTCCGGGTGGGCCCACCGCGGCGTCCCCACCACCGTCACATGCGACCACAGCGTCAGTCCACACGGGATCACCATCACCCGGTTCCGGGCGCGAAACTCGGACCCGGACACCGAAAACGAATGCGGGCACGGGTCGGACCGGTTCTCGTACTTGTTGTTGTTGTCTAGCTCAACTTTTCCGGACTCTATCTCTGCCCAGAGCTTCTTCCCAGCTCGCCACGCCTCCACGGCGGCCTCGTGAAGCGCGTGAACTCCGCCCGCCTTACTCGCATTTCCGTCAAAACCGGTCTTCTTCTTCTTCTTCTTCTCCTCGAAGACCAAACCCGAGACTCTCTTTGACTCCCGCATTATCCGCGGGGAATCACGGAGCGGGCCTTGGGTGGGCAACGACGTGTCGCTGAGCAGCTCGAACGGGGCGTCGTTTTCGTCGCCGGAATCCCAGTGGGTGTCGAAGCTGGTAATTAGGAAGTAAACCAAGAGTGTGGCCATTAGCATTTGAAGCAATCTGAGGCGAGTGTGGGACAGCGACACTGGGTCGAACTTGCGTCGCTTCATTGTTTCCGAAATGCCCCTCAGAAATGGAATTGGGGAGGTTGAGAAAGAGGGTCTTAGCTCAGTATCTGATAAATGTTGTGTCTGACACTCAAGTGTGGTGTTGGCAAAGAAGAAATGAGATGAGCTTTGCTTTGCTTGTTTTGGAGTATAGTGTCTGGCGACCGGGTTTGAAAGTTGTGAGCCGTAAAAGGAAATAAAAATAATATTTAGATTTCAGGTCGGTCCGTTGCAGCCGAGCGTTTCGCTCGCTTTATGTAGGAAGGAGAAGAGGCAAACGGCGTCGTAGAGGAGCGGAGTTCCGAAATAGAATTAAAACGGTGTCGGGTAGGTCACGTTAAAGGTACTAGGTAAGAGTATTTTGAAATGTTAATGAAAATTAATATGCTGGTCAACATTTCATTCTCTCTGCTTCCTTTTATATTCCAATGAAATTTCTCATCCTTTTTCAGTTACTAGTTTAATGAGGTCAATATTAAATTTCTATTAACAAGATTTAGAATATATTGACCACTATTGAGATTGTTTCTAACTTTCTGTGGTCTTACTCGTTAGCGAGAAGACTTTAGGTGTTATTCACCTATTATTTTTTTCGATTCACATACTCAGTCTATGATGAGGGTCAAACAAATTCATATAGTATGTTTGTAATTAAATAACTGATTGTAATAATAATAAAGTAGATAAGCCGGATCCACTAATTATCCTAAACGTGATCATGTATGTATGTAAACTTGGTGTCTAGCGGATGCAAACCTATGAGTTAAACTTCAAGCATGAAGACTTGTTATTTTGATCTTATAAGGATGATGATATTCACACGTACACCTTATTTTTCTATTGACACTCATTTTCCACACAAACATAAACTGGTCTCACTCCTGATAAGGTGACATTGAGAGCTTCCGCTAGACATCAAGTTTTGCTTCATAGCTGCTATGACGCCCTTATGCTAGACACCAAGGCAGCCCAATAGAAGCTTGAGAAGGCTAATATCAGTGCATATCAGTCCCGTATCGAAGAGAAAATTGAAGTTCACCTATTTCCTCACATATAAGATGTATCATTTAGATTCTCAAAAAAACAAAAACAAAAAAAAAATGTATCATTCTCTTTTTTCAATAACTCCGCATTTACCATCCAATTATCTATCGTCACTCTGCCAACACATACATTAGCTGACTTAGGGCAAGGTCGTAGACCCTCTCTAACTCGATCGGCCGTTAACAATCATTACTTTTTTTTCTTTTGTTCTTTTACAATTATGTCTAAGATTTGTTATGCCAACGAGAGAGGAAATGAAGTAAAATTTTGAAGTCTAATGTGCGTAAGAGGTACGATTGAAAGGTTAGGCGCAAGCTTAAGTGATCATCTGGAGGAATCCAAATTCAGAGTGATTGCCTATTCTGATTTTTTGACAATAAAACACAACCTTCTCAACCTTCTAGTAATGCAGATTAAGCATAAATGAGACTTCTAAGAACATTTTCTCCCCAGCAACATAAACTATCTTCTTAATTCGATATTTTTTTGTCACAAAAAATCATTGTTACTGACGACATTGCTGGCCACTTCAACCCATTTATGTCGGTGGATTATATTTATTTGAAAGACAACTACAGCCAACAAAAAACATATATTGAAAAAGACACTTGAAAATGCTATCCATATATAATTCAAAGAAGGAAGGCCCGGGATGATAATTAACAATCATAATATGTACGCAAAACGTGAGAGGAGTTGCAAACCAGACTACTCATTCCATTTAGCTACTTGTACTATTATGAGCAATCAAACAAGAAATGGGCGATGCAAACAAAGAAGACAGTACCAAATTTCGCAGACCTTGATATTCCATCGATTCCCTTCTACTCCAAAAACAAGAGTGTTCTACCCTCGAACATACCAATATCTAAGCTGTCTGCGTGTCAAAACCCTTTTGGATATGTTGTCTTTGTTCTCATTTACCAAATCTTCCTTCGTCTCTTCTTGAACATACACTGTCGACATTAGTCTGATGTTCTTTCAGATAAACCATCTCTTCCTGCTATATATACTTGGCATGTATTGGTTTCTTTTTCAAAAAGTTAGCCAGCTCTAACTTCTAATTAGTAGTAGTAATCCAATCAAGGCCACAATATGGCTATAACCACCTTCCCAACCGTCAACAAATGCTCATCGAATGGCCGAGAGAACCACACGGTGGTTGCGGACATGGACGGGACCTTGCTAAGAGGCCGCAGCTCTTTTCCTTACTTTGCTCTCATTGCTTTTGAGGTCGGTGGGATTTTGAGGCTCCTATTCTTGCTCTTGGTCTCCCCATTAGCTGGACTCCTCTATTACTTCGTATCTGAGTCTGCCGGAATCCAAGTTCTCATCTTCGCAACATTTGCCGGTGTGAGGGTGTCTGAGATAGAATCGGTGGCGCGTGCCGTGCTGCCTAAGTTTTACTCGAGTGACATTCACCCCGAGTCGTGGCGGGTGCTCTCGGCGTGTGAGAAGCGGTGTATTCTTACTGCCAACCCTAGGATTATGGTGGAAGCGTTTTGTAAAGATTTCCTTGGATTTGAAACTGTTTTGGGGACTGAAATTGCAACCTACAAAGGTAAAGCAACTGGCTTTGTTTCACCACCTGGTGTGCTTGTAGCAGAGAAGAAGGCTGATGCTCTTAAGAAGGCTTTTGGAGATGTACAGCCAGAGATTGGGCTTGGAGACAGGCACACTGATATTCCTTTCATGGAACTTTGCAAGGTTCGTCATCTAATTATATGCTTAAACCATATGAGTGACACATACCATATATTAGCTTAAATTAGTTGGATGCTATGAACTATATATACAAGGAGTCTAGGAGTTCTAACTTAACTGACACACATGTTGTATATGCTAAGATACTGCTTGAACATGATATATATAATTTGTGGTATATAAACTCAGCAAAGTTAATAATCGATCTGAAAGCTAACTCTAAACTTAACAATGGATGAATGACAAATAAAATGAGATTGCTATTTCGAGAAAATCTAAAGCCCTAGAACAGCATATGCTTTGCAATCGTAATGTACGTACGTAGTCACAACTTTACTAATTAAGTCTGTATCTCTTAGCTTTTTATTAGCTATTATATATCATAATCATAACAAGATTGAGCATGTATGAATTTCAGGAGGGTTACATGGTTCCGGCAAACCCTAAAGTGGAAGCAGTGACGAGAGAAAAGCTCCCTAAGCCCATAGTCTTCCACGACGGCCGCCTAGTCCAGAAGCCAAAACCTCTCACTGCCCTCCTCACCATCCTCTGGCTCCCCATCGGCTTCTTCCTCGCCTGCCTCCGTATCGCCGCCGGCTCCCTCCTCCCCATGCCACTCGTCTACTACGCCTTTTGGGCCCTCGGCGTCCGTGTCACTGTCAAGGGCACCCCACCCCCTCCCGCCAAAAAATCCACCGGCCAGTCCGGTGTCCTCTTCATCTGCTCCCACCGCACCCTCCTCGACCCCATCTTCCTCTCCACCGCCCTCGGCCGCCCCATCCCCGCCGTCACCTACTCCGTCTCTCGCCTCTCTGAGTTCATCTCCCCCATCAAGACCGTCCGCCTCAACCGCGACCGCGCCAAAGACGCCGCCATGATCAAGAAGCTTCTAGAAGAAGGTGACCTAGCAATATGCCCCGAGGGTACCACCTGCCGGGAGCCGTTTCTATTGAGATTCTCCGCACTTTTCGCTGAGCTAACCGACGAGCTAGTTCCGGTGGCGATGGTGAACAAGATGAGCATGTTCCACGGCACGACGGCGCGTGGGTGGAAGGGGATGGACCCTTTTTACTTCTTCATGAACCCTAGCCCGGAATATGAGGTCACATTTTTGAACAAGCTGCCGGCGGAGTTGACTTGTGGGGCGGGCAAGTCGAGCCATGAGGTAGCGAATTATATACAGAGGGTTATAGCGGCCAGCCTTTCGTATGATATCACTAGTTTTACAAGGAAAGACAAGTATAGAGCTCTTGCTGGCAACGATGGCTCTGTGGTTGAGAAACCTGTGCTGCAACCCAACAAAGTCATGGGGTGCTAATTGTGATTCATTTCCTTGTGGTTTTTCTAGCTTTTTTATATGGTGCTCAATACTATAATGTACTTGGGTCATGTTCCAAAAAACAAAAGACAGGGATGAGCCAAGACGTACATCAATTTTCCCTCTAGTTCTACTGTCCAAATATATATACCAAAAGAAATTCCATTAATAATGTAAAGAGGATTACACTGAAATGGTGGAAAACAAACACAATTCGACCAAAAGTTACGGGTAAACAATTTGAAAAAATAAATAGATAGATCGGAAGGGTTATTATTTCAAATAATAAATACATGAATGGTGATCGATCCAATGGTAAGCATGATAGATTGATTTTTGAGGCAACGTTCACGATAGATCCAATAGTAACAAACCAAGCGAGTTCTACGTGTTTGTAATGGCTCGCATTCTTTTCAGTTCAGGTTCTCTCTTTCTCTGATTCTCTCTGATCAAAATGGAATCACGTTGAAACTATTTGGTTCTCAGGCAAGGCTTTCCAAATTGATTGAAAGTTGATTGGCTATTCAAGCATAACTAAATAACAATGGAGCCGAAGATTGAACATATGGGTCTAGGAAACTCTTTGGAGTTTGAAGCACATCTACCACTCAGCGATAGGCTCAAGGTCTTCAAAAAATCTCAGTTCGAACCAGATAACTTTGTCACTGCCAAATGCCACGCCATGACTGAGAAGGTAAATCAATATGTAACATCCACCACTTAATTTTGATATCAATATTGAGCTTTGAAAACCAGTAGGGTTTTGATATTCTTGCATAAATTTTGACAAAAAAACTCGAAGTTAATTATTTCATGTTTTGGAGCTAAATTGTATGTCTGCTAGAATTTTCATAGTATCATAGATAAGGCAAACCGAATATGGTTATATGATATGAATTGATGATGTCAAAACTTTTCTTCAAGAAGTTATCCCTGAAGCCAAAACTAAGGTTAAACTAGATTGGCCAATGATGATTAGGCTCACTTATGTGCTCTTGTTTCTGAGACTTCTTCAATAAAAAGATAAGTATTGCTATATGAGTACTAAAATGCATTGCCTCAGAAGTCAGAACAGATAGAGGCTCTTTTTTGCTTACGGTTTTATGTGTTGATGGTGATGACAGGAAGTAAAGAACCTTTGCTCTTATCTTGTTGAACTAAAGAAGGCATCTGCCGAGGAAATGCGTAAAAGTGTGTATGCTAACTATTCGGCCTTTATCCGGTGAGGATTATTTTTCTGGTTAGAATGCATAACGATTTCCAAAGTAGAAACAAAGGGGTAGCTTAACGTTTGGAAGATGTTTGATACTAAACCCAAAAAGAAGAATGGGATTGTCATCATCATCCAATTCATACCATGATGTAGTTTTAAGTTAATCTATATGTGTTATCATTTGCAGTACGTCTAAGGAGATCACTGATCTTGAGGGACAACTTCTTTCTATGAGAAATCTTCTATCTACTCAGGCAGCTTTGGTTCATGGTTTATCTGATGGAGTTTTAGTTAATTCAACATCTACTGCTCATGATGATTATGACGATGAGGACACATATGATGAAAACAGGCACCTTTCTGAGACAGAAAAATGGTTTGCAGAATTTGTGGACACCCTCGAAGTCCTATTGGCCGAAAGAAGAGTAAATGAAGCTATGGCTGCCTTAGATGAAGGAGAGCTTATAGTGGAAAATGCTAGAGATAAGCGGAGTATTACCCGAGCTGCATTCTTGTCATTCCGGACTACCATCAATGAACAGAGACAAAGATTAGTAGATCAAATTGCAGAGACTATGTTGCAGCCTTCAACTCGCGCTGATGAGCTTCGATCATCTGTTATAGCTCTCAAAAAGCTTGGGGATGGTCCCCGTGCGCATACGTTGATGCTTAGCTCTCACTGTCAGAAGTTGCAGTCGAATGTGAAAAGCCTTAACACCACAACCACTTCATATGGAGGAGCATACATCACTACATTATCGCAACTGGTGTTTCGCTTCATTGCACAAGCAGCAAGTGACTCATTGGCGGCCTTCAGTGAGGACCCTGCTTATACATCTGAGCTTGTGACATGGGCAGTCAAACAAACAGAGGCTTATGCTCTTCTCTTAAAAAGGCATGTTCTAGCATCAGCAGCAGCTGCTGGGAGTCTAAGAGTTGCAGCCGAGTGTATTCACATATGCTTAGGTCACTGTTCTTTGCTAGAATCTCGCGGATTGTGCCTCTCTCCTGTTCTGTTGAGACTCTTTAAGCCATTTCTTGAACAGGCATTGAGTTGCAACTTAAGGAGAATTGAACAAAGTTGCAGTGCATTAGCTGTTGCGGATGATTGGTTTCTTCTACATCCAACAATAGGTGCACGCCCTTCGGGTTCTACTTCCTCTCTTACAAGTTTAAGTTCATACCAGCCAAAACTCTCAAGCAGTGCTCACAGATTCAATTCAATGGTTCAGGTAAGGTGATTGATCTTGGTTTTATTGTTACACTACAGTGAGTAATCCTTCCATGATTTTTAACTTCACTAATTCATGCCAACGTTTCTGCAATCTAGGAACTTCTGGAGGATGTGGCGCCCCTGGAGACTCTACATTTGGATGGTCCAGCATTAGAAGGCGTTCTACAAGTGTTCAACTCCTATGTCAATTTGTTGATCCATGCACTACCTGGTGCCGTGGAGAGCGAAGAAGAAGTTCATATAATCGTCAGCATGGCAGAGACAGAAGCACAACAAATGGCTTTGTTAGCTAATGCATCATTGTTAGCAGACGAGTTGCTCCCGCGCGCTGCTATGAAGCTATTGCCTTTGCAGCAGGGTCAAACTAACAGGACGATGGCAGATATGACCCCTAGGAGAGGTTCAGACAAACAAAGCCGCATTCCAGACCCAGGCAGAGAATGGAAAAGGCGGCTTCAGCGCTCCGTTGAACAGCTGAGAGATAGTTTCTGTAGACTTCATGCCCTTGATCTCATCTTCACAGAAGATGGGGATACACGTCTCAATGCCCAAATGTACACATGTATGGATGGAAGTATAGAACCTGAATGGTTCCCATCTCCAATTCTTCAGGAACTCTTTGCCAAGCTGACAAGGATGGCAAACATTGCCACTGATATGTTTGTGGGAAGGGAAAGGTTTGCAACTATATTATTAATGAGGCTCACAGAGACGGTGATCCTTTGGCTCTCTGATGATCAAAATTTCTGGGCAGAAATAGAAGAGGGCCCTAGGCGATTAGGCCCTCTTGGACTTCAACAGGTACTGCATCAAAGTCCCTTTCTTGTTCATCTGTTGCATTCATACAAAGTTACTACTAACACTCATTTGTTTGACCTATATGCTTTCAGTTCTATTTAGACATGCAGTTTGTGCTGCTATTTGCATCACAAGGCAGATACCTATCACGACATCTGCATCAAGTTATTAAAAACATCATTGCTCGAGCTATAGAAGCAGTTCATGCTACTGGGATAGATCCTTACAGGTATAAAACTAGCATAGACACATTCATATTAATTCGCTCTTTGCTGTTCTAATTAACATCGGGTTGAATGCTCTCTTTGCGCAGTGTATTACCAGAAGATGACTGGTTTGCTGAAGTTGCTCAAATTGCAATTAAAATGTTGATTGGGAAAGCCAACTTCACCAATGTAGAAGACGATGGTGTCAGCCCCACTTATTCAATGTCCGGAAAATCTCCATATGGGAGTGAGACCAATCTTGCCCATCAGTATAGAGAGCACTAGTTAACTACATATATTATTATTTACTAAAATCTAAATTCCGAAATTTGATAGGGTGACAATGTGGAAAAAGAGTGGTTTGGTCACTTGGGGATACACTGATAAATTAAGATGGCAAATTAGCAATACTGTGCTGACTTCTTTTTATGGTAGTGCAGTCACAGATATGAGACATGGCAGATATGCTTTTTATTACTACACAATCTGAAGTAAAAGAAAAAAAATCTGTAGAAAGAGAAGAAAATCTCTGTAAAGGGTGAAGAAGAAAATCTAAGAGGTAAAAAGAGAAAAACAAAATCTGAGTTCTTTGACTACTTACCTTTACATGTATCTTTGTTCTAGTATTTAAGCTCAATCAAAATTCCAGAACTCAACTCTTCATGTTTCTCTGCTCTAGTATATAAGCTCAGTCCACTCTCAATTTCCAAGAGTTAATCTCTAGAAACATGATGAAGATTGACCTGCTGTGGCTTGTACTCTTCACTATCTTAACAATCGGAGAAGGAAGAAATACTAGCAATGCCTGCAATTCCAATGACTTGAAAGGCCTAACCATTTTCAAGTCTAGAATTCAATTCGACACTGGAGGCCGGCTAGCTAGTTGGTCCAAGGAAACCAGCTGTTGCAAGTGGAAAGGCATTTCTTGTGACAATAGAACAGGCAGGGTCACAGAGATCAATCTACCAGGGTTCATCACCACAGAGGAGGCTCCTGTCCAAGCTGAAATGAAAGGTCGGTTATCAAATTCAATAACACTCCTATCCTCTCTAGAGGTCATAGATCTTGGAGGGCTCACTAGTCTTTCTGGAACAATCCCAACATCCATAGGGTTCCATCTCCCAAATCTCCGAAAGCTTTTTCTCAATGGCAATAGCCTTAGTGGGTCAATACCAGAAAGCATTGGTAAGCTGTCAAAACTTGAAGAACTTGTTCTGCATGGAAATAGGTTTTCTGGGTCACTCCCACCAAGCTTAGGGAACCTTAAGAATCTAAATCTGCTAGTTCTTCATTCAAACCAATTTGTGGGTAGTATACCTGAATCATTTTCAAATTTGACAAATCTGGTTCATCTTGATCTTCATGGGAATTCTCTAACTGGTCATATACCACAGAGAATTGGTCAGCTTAAGGTCTTGAAAGAGCTTGATCTTTCAAGCAATCTTTTGGTAGGGGAAATTCCACCTTCACTAGCTAATTTAACTGCCATTTCACTTGTATCCTTGGACACCAATCATCTTACTGGAAAAATACCCCCCACCTTGGGACATTTGGTCTCTCTCCATAGACTTTCCCTAGCAGATAACAAGCTTGAGGGAGCAATTCCCTCTAGTTTGGGAAATCTATCGGCTTTGAATCAGCTATACCTCAATGGCAACCGATTCTCCGGCCAGATACCAAAATCAATAGGTCAGCTCTCTCAGCTTATGTGGTTCGACATCTCTCATAATCTGATTCAAGGACCACTGCCTTCAGAGATGTCTTCCCTTAGAAGTCTTGAAACACTTGATCTGTCATTTAACCGTTTATGCCTCTCCTCCATACCGAAATGGGTTGCGGAATTGCCTTCTCTTTCCAGGATTTACATGGCAGGATGTGGAATCCAAGGAGAAATCCCGGAGTACTTGCGGAAAGCTCCAATAGAAGAACTAGACTTATCTGACAACAAACTTACTGGAAGTATACCAACTTGGATCGGAAACTTTTCTCAGCTCAACATATTAAACCTCTCCAGAAATTCACTTGTTTCAAAGATCCCCGACTCGATTACTGACTTGAATCAGTTGATTGTGATTGATCTCCATGCAAACAAGCTAGCAGGCTCCATAAGTCAAGTGTTCCAGATAAGGTAGTCATTCCCGTATGATTCACTGAAGCATGTTGATCTATCTGATAACAATTTCTCAAGTGGAATTGAGCAAATTGGTGAAAGACCGCAGCACGACATGCAGTTCCTCAATTTATCAAGCAACATATTGCGAGGTAAAATACCAAAATCCGTAGAGAGATTGAAGGCACTTCAAAGTTTGGATTTGAGTTCCAACAAGTTAAGTTTCAACTTGCCAGAGAGCTTAGGAAATCTGAGCAAGTTAGAGACGCTCAAGTTGCAGAAAAACCAATTCAACGACAGAATTCCAAATGGGTTTTTGAAGTTGAGAAAACTGAAGAAGTTGGATTTGTCAGACAATCTTCTGGCGGGAAAAATCCCAGAGGGCAAACCCCTGAGCGACTTTTCAAAGAGCTCTTACTCTGGAAACAAAGGCCTATGTGGAAAGCCTCTTAAGCCCTGTAAGCACACATGAACGCCTTCATGTGTTTGGAGCCTTTTTGATGACAAGATGCTTGGAACAAAATTGAAAATCCCTTGTAGCTCATTCAAATAAGAACAGAACAAATAATCTCGTTTCAGCATTTTTTTTTACTAGGTGTTGCTTGATAATTATTATTATTATCTCTATTATCATTATTTCGATAGATGGGGTCATGGGACCAAGCAAACTCAAAGAAAGCTAGCTTGTAACAAAAACAAAAAAACAAAAAAAACTGAGGTACAAGACTACAAACTTTCCTACATCTAGGAACTGCACTCAAATCATCAACAAGGATATTGATAACTTGAGGAGGTTGCTCCATGAAGATGGCCTATTTGATCGTTCAAACTAGAATGAGATAGCATTTCATCCACCAGACTTCTGAGGACGCATGAGAGATAGTATTCAATCAAAGCTTGGTAATTTATGCAACCTATTTCTTAAGCAGTAGGGAATTGAGAGATATAGCTATGTCTATTTAACTCCTGACTTTGGCGTTCTTTAATCATATGAAGGATTGTCGCCTCAATTCGTTGCAGAATATGAGAGATTCCTTTTCTACACACAGGATGACACAGAATTTTTCCTGAATTTTTGCTTTATTAATGAAATTTTAGATTTACACTGTTCCACAACTTACAGGGTCAAAAGGGGATCTTGCATCAGCCCCAGTTGATTGTAGTTCATGTAGTCAATTCCATTCAACCGTATACAACATAAGATCTGCTCTGGCAACTCTTCGGGTTTGTTCCCCTGTTTGGAAAGGCAGATATAAGGTATAGATGTACATCTTTCAAAAGCTAGCATGAAAAACAGGATAGGAATCATAGGGCAAACCTGAATTGTGAGGCCAACATCCAAGATGCAGATCTTTAGTCTATCTAGGAATGTTTCAAACCCTTTCCTAGATATATAACTGAATCTGTGCATATCCAAGTCAATCTCAAGGTAGTTTTCTCCCTGGAAATTTTCATTGTGGTTAGTAAGAAAACAAGCATATAAATGTAGAGGATATGCTGGACTGTAAATGAAATATAATACGCAGGACTTTAACATACTAGACATTTCTAATTTTATAGGTTTCTCAACTCCATTTCCTTTTTCTTTTCTCTGTAAAAGGTCAAGCAAAAGGAAAGAATATTTGTTATAATACAACTGAAGATGCACTACAGCAATGTTGCATGTGAAGCTACAACCGTAAAAGTTCGGTCTACGTAATGGTCATTCAAAGCTACTATGTATAAAAGTATAAAACATTATAATTACAATGTATGCAGATTATAAGACTGCAAGTGCTTTGTGATGATTTCAAGTCGTCTTCATTATCATAAGACATAACCCACTACCCCAATGATTACATTAGAGGTGGAGTAAAATTTAAGCAATATCAAATAACTTACCGAGTAGAACTCATGCTGAGGTCGCGAAAGAACAGGTTTTTCATTGTAAGCCTGCATAAGCTTCCTCTCTGCTGTATTTAAGTGAAGATCTTCCACATTAACAACACGTCCCAATATCTTCAATCTTTCTCGAAAGGGTGCAATTGTATCCACAGGAAAACCTTTAACCTTTTCGACTTCATCATCAATTAATTTCTGGTTACAAGAAACATGGGTATGAGTAAAAGCAGGCCTCATTCTGGGACGACTGTCCAATGGCATGACTGATAGAAATAATATTTAGTGAAAAAATTCTGAAGAAAATGATGATGCAGTAAAAATTGCTAAAGGCGCCCCATCTTACTCTGATACTTTCTTGAAAGTGAGGTGGAAGTTCTTTTGAGTATGTCTCATTAAGCTTAAAGTACAAAACGAAATTCATTCCTTCTCCATCAGTCTCGCCCTGAAAAATTGCAGCGGGATACAATGGTACCTGTAGAATCCATAAAGAGACGGCATCAGAATAAATGAGTTTTACAGCTTCTAGAAGCAGAGCCATTTAAATCTCATTTTACTAACCAGAAGGTATCTTGAAAACCATTTTAGCTAACTTAAAGATGGGCAACTATAGACAGTGACAGTCACAGGAAGAGGGAGACAACAATACCTGTACATTTACAACAAGAATAGCAGGCAGATTTCCAGAAGTACTAGCAGCAGGGAGTTTCACAAACTGAGCAATATGATTAATTTTCCGCTGGGACAAAAATACATCAAGACCAAATGGATAATATGCAGCATAGTTCGCAGCAAATTCCTTCTTCTTGTCCCTGCAATAAAGAATAGCATCAATTTACAAGCTCAATAATGTAGTGGAAAAACTGATCAGTCTACAGGAGTCCATAGGTGAATCTCAGATTTTGATGGATAACAATAGTGATCATTAGCATGTGATTATTTGAGAAATGCAGATATGGACATGTTTGAGTGCATAAACCAATCAAAAAGTTTTGTTGGAAGCTTACCTAAGATAATTTACTCCTCGAATTTTGAAAGTACTTGGATCAATTTGTGACCAAGAATCGAACATGTTCTTTTCTATAGGGCAAAAAGGAACTTGGGAACCTGCTATTGGTCTTTCTAGAATCACCTTTGACGAAACTGGAATTATACATAAAAGAATAAGTTATATAGATTGTAAAAGGATATGCTTACACTATCAGTAGTACAATCACTGAAACCC
This sequence comes from Fragaria vesca subsp. vesca, assembly GCF_000184155.1. NCBI lineage: Eukaryota > Viridiplantae > Streptophyta > Magnoliopsida > Rosales > Rosaceae > Fragaria > Fragaria vesca. The sequence continues at coordinate 22,280,740 of NC_020494.1, read as the reverse complement.
AAACTAATGACCATGTTTGCTTGTAATTAACAATCGACAAAAGATTAGGGAAGGAGCCAAAGGACTTCAAAAGATCCTAGAAAATATTCTACAGATCAATGTTGCTCAACCAAGTATGAAAAGAACATCAACATTCATCATATGTAGTCATATCATCTGACAGTAAAATTTTATTTGGAAAGGGCCATACACCGAGACAACCCTCAAGCTAGAGACTAGAACACAAAGCAAATAAGCACTGAGCAACATAATGCTATACTTCTGGATGAAACCATGACTTGGGCAGAAGATTAAAGAAATGCATCGGCATGATAAAAACAATAAGGATCCTATATGTGTTTGCTAATTGCATATCATAGATTAGAATTTAGAACAGATCCAAAGATAGTTTGGTTCTTACATAAACTTGCATTCGCATGTTCTTTCAATTTGAAGGGAAGCTTTAAGGCAGACTTTTTCCTTGCGCTTGGTGGACTATAGCTTAGTGAACGTCTCTTTTCATCAGAGGTAACAGTTGAAACAAGACAAGGTAGACAGTTGCTTGGAAGAATCCCACAATTATCCAATATACTATCCTCCTTGGCAGAACTTTCATCCACGGAGGAGGAGATTTCATCAAGGAATACAGGTTGATTTGCTTCAGTAGTTGAATGATCATCACATTTAGCTTGGGAATCACCGTCATTAAATACTTGTCTATTGCCCTTTTGTGCCACGATAATAGAGTTTGCAGAATTTTCTGGTGATAAATCCCCTGCTTTATGCAATTGCTCCATTGAAGGGGCATGTAGATCGCGAATAATATAGTCCCCATAATTGCCATCTTTTGCGGATGAAGTACTTGATACAGAAGTACGTTCAAAGCCATTAAGAGATAAGATATCTGCAAATATTAACAGTTTAGTAATCTAAACAAAGAACATCAATTAATCAGAACAAAGAGAAAGATGAAAACATACAGACATATTTGACTGAAAATAGACATTTGTAAGGTTTTACCATCCTGTACGCTTAGGAAATCTTCATCACAGTCAGATTCCAATATTGCAACCGGATCAAACCATGCTTCTTCAATACTTTCTGTGGATGCATAACAGGTATAACAGTTACAAGAGGCAATGGCATAGAAAACTTTACAGTAACATGTTATTAGAGAATTAGAATGCTTGATAAGAAATTTCCACCAGAGCCTGCCTAGTCTGTCAGAGAAAATGTGTTCCCACATGTCATTTATAATAATAGAAAAGAAAAAAAATTGGTAGCAAAAATGAAAATTGAAATGTTACTTTTAGGAAATTATGTGAGCTCATCACGGAAAAATCCTAGCACTAACATTACATAACTTAAAAAGAGATGCAGAAAGACATTCTAAAGAGTAATGCATTTCAGAATACAGAGACTTTGATGACTGGAGATAAACATTGTTAACTTCTCAAGGGAAAGGAGTGAACAACGGAGATTCCAACAAGTGTACTATTATTTGAATCATCACCAGCAATGTAGACATGATACTAAGAACTAAGAAGTGAGGAATTTGAAAGGTTAGCTAGTTGTCTATCAACTAAACCCCAACACAGATTTCAAGTAGTACCCACAAGAACTATTACAAAGAACTGAAAAGGATTTCTACCAACACAGAAGCAGAGAGAGCTTAAATTGACCAATCAACTGTTAAGTATCAACTAATGAGGTTCTCTCAACTTCATCCAATCACATTCTTTCAATTACTCACTAAACACCAAAAACTCCAATTACCAAAAACCAATCACCAAAGAATGAACCAAATTCCAAAATAAAGAAACAAATCACAACTCCAAGGTTGAGAAATTTTCAGCAACAGAGATAGAGAAAAAAAAAAACCTTGGAAAGTGCGGTTGTTGGTGGTGGAGCGATCAGTTGCCGCAGACCTGGCATACTTTCCCGGCGATCCCTCCGACACCGGAGCAGTCCTGGCCGGAGATGATTTCAACCTTTTTCGACTCTTCTTCCTCTTGTTCTTGGAACTCAGCCTCCTTCCGACGCACCGGTCCGGCGTCGACACACACGACCCCATACCACCTCTCTTTCCGGCGGCCGCTCAGAGATCACACCGCCGTCATCTCCTCCACAAATTATAACACAAAAACGATGAAAGAAAGAACGAGAGAAAGAGAGAGCTGATGAAGAAGCTATTAGCTACCGTTTGTTTTGGTTTTCCCGAAAGAAACAGGCTATAGAAGAGAGCTTTTATTTGACTACACCAAAACAACCAAAAACAAACAAACAAAAATAAAACAAAAAAATAAAATAAAACCAGAGCGGTGACGGCAGTTAGCCAGAGCCCGAGAGCCAAAGCAAAGCATCTATATAGTAGCGGCCATTGAAGAAGAATGAGGAGGACGAGGGACAGGGAAGGGGACCCACTAACGGAAATGGGAGACACGTGGCGCGATGTGGGTTTCTGCTTTAGGTGAACGTGTGGTTTGTTTCACTGAGTTTCGACGTTGGCGTTTAGCTTACGTTAGTATTTTGGTTTGGTCGAGTGCAGACTTTCACGTAGAAAGTTAAATATGGTGGGTGTGTACCCCTGTACTGTGTCTTTGTGTAGTCCAGTGCAGAAGTGTCACATTCTCAGACACTGTGGTACAGTTTCGGCGATTACTATGAAGACGTCGGCTACTGGCCTACTGCTACTGCTTCTTCTTTTCTTTTCTTTTTTGGTTACAGCTACTGCTTCTTTCGGGTAAAAGTAAAATCATTATAAGGAAAATTAAAAATGAGAAAAATTGGTAATGGAAAATAAAGGCAGAATAAAACAGAGGGAAAGATGCAAAAAGAAGAACAACTTTCTGGTAATGGCGGATGGAGGGGAAAATCATCTTGTGAGATCTCGACTCTTTGTCCACTCATCCTCACCTACCAAAATTGATTACGTTTCGATACTATTAATAAAAAAACATCCGGAAAAATCTTCGTTTTTAACTCTTTTTTGTTTTTGTTTATTGTCTCGACTAGTTTAATATCTCAATTAAGCAAGTAAACCAAGTGAAAATGACATGATCGATTGGTATGTTTGACAATGTATTACCACTATATCAGATATTAGTTGACGCATCAAGTTAACGTTAGAGATTCATTTTTAATCATTGTTTCGATCTCACAAGACTAGCTTATCATTCACAAACGCAAAGATATCTTTTGTATCAAATGACAATTATTGTTATTGAACCTATCATCGGCTGAAACATATTTGCACAATCACTAGCTATATATGTGACTGCTATTTATAGCTCTTGTCTTAATTTCTTTTACATGGGAACTCATTTATTGAATTCTACATTCTTAATTTGTTAACATAGATATTTTCAACAACAAAAAATTTGTTAAAAGAGAAATTGAGAGAAAAATTGCTCCTACTCTCTCTTTGACTTGAGTACCAGGAAAATATAGAACAGTCTTTAAATGTTTGATGTACAAATTAGCCTTGTATGTGGTGTACATGACTTGGCAGGGACCCCATTCATTTTGCTCACAACGACAGAGCTGTGGCTCCAAACTTGCAAATTTATTGAATACAAACACCAACACGTAAACTTCCAGGAGGAAATGGTTCAGATTAGAGATAGCAACAGCTCATATCAATAATCTATTTAACATCATATTCAAAATGGGGCCTTGAAGGGCTCCTCTTCAGGCATATTGCCTTGCACGACCTTCTTTTACCAAATGGCATTGCTGCCACAACTATTTCAATTACTACACCCCAACCAAATGAGTCTGACTACATGACTATTCCATCTTCAATTTTGATTTTTACTGCGGACGTGTATATCAGTCTTACCAAAACAGACATGAGCTGATAATTATTTGATACCAATGTGAATATGACAAGACTCGCTAGCTCTTGTCACATACAATTACTGCCCTTTATAAGAGTCAACTACCAACCAACCCAGAAAACCAGCGCAAAACGAAAACTACTACAAGCAATTGCGATGTATGGAAGCAAGTTAACGCGGAGAGTCGAACCAAAAGCACTTCTTCCTTCTCTATGTGAATGTGGGAGTTTCTTATATTAGAATCGTAATCGGAGTTTGAATCTAGGCCTGAAAGTGAGTGACTTAAACTATTAGACGTCTGTACATTTGTGGTTAATAGAGGGAGACATCTTTAATGACTTGTTCCACGGTCTATGGCACACATAGTGTGCCGTTTTTAATTGAGGATTACACATCTCATTGTTTAATACCTAGCAGGTTCTTTCTTTCAACCTTTAGCAGACCGTCAAATCTACCCCATGATCATACCCAGAGAGGCCTCACTCCACCAAAAAAAAAAAAAAAAAGAAGGCTAAGAGAGGCTTAATCTTAAAGCAGCTATTGCAATTAACGAGTAAGATGTCTTTATGGAATCAAAGTCCTCATTGTTTAGAAGTTTAGTGGAGTGGGTATTACTCCAGAGATTTAGGTGAGTCTGCCCCAGACGTGAAGCTGGAAAAAGCCTGGATATTTGGTTCTTTTCAGCTTGTTTATTCCTTGGATTAACTTTTGTAGTCTTTTCAGGCTTGAAGTTTGGGGAACTACCAAACTAAGCTACGTTCCATAGCAAAGAACAAACAAAGCAAACACATCCTCGACTGCAAAAACTTCTTAGAAATGTTTGCTTAAATCGCTCTAAATATGTAAGATGTCGACCTATAAGCGCTTCTATATCCTAAAAGCAACTCCAAACCAGCTCTTTGTATCTTTCATTAGTAATACTAATCCTATATAGTTCCCAGTTTCCAAGTACTTAGTAATTTAATTGGTACTGCTGGGTTCCTTCTGCCTAAGGGCATCTTGGTATCCCCAAAGATATAACAAAATGGAATTCATGGATCACAGAACAGAACGAGGCATTGTATGGGTATAATAAACTAATCAAGGGTTGACCAGTTTCTTGTTATGTGCATTTCTGGAGCAAATGGACACCATTAAATCATATGGGAACTAGTTGAGTAGACTCACGTGCCGTGCCGGTAAAGTTGCACGCCAACTTATCATGGATCTGGCTAGCTATTGGGGTTTTAACTCTCTTTACCACAATAAGAATTCCTCATGAATGATACACTTACACTCTGCTCCCTAAACATGTTTCAATTCTATTCTATTTTCCTTAATAACAAAATGGTCGCATGTTGGGCATGTGATTAATGATTGATCTGTTATGACATTTAGGTAGAGATACTTCTGATTAAAGAAACGTTTCTAATGGGATAGAGATGCCCTAATTCTATCAAACATTGGCAAGGTTTAGCTCACCTAAATGAAGTTTGTTCTCCAGTGGTTGACTTTATGCAACAACTCTCTAAATTCAAACTAAAGTATCAATGTGTTCAAGTAAACCTGGACTTCTAGGGGTTCAAAATAGACTTGACACTACTATAGTCTGCCCAAATTTCAAATAAGGTGGGCTGAAGTCAAACATAGCCCAACTTGGCATCAACTTCTGAGGCAGTGAATAATGAAAAAGAGTTACCTATTTGCTGAAGAAACTGTGTTGTTGAGCGTTCATGAATCAATATTCAGCAGAACAGTAGTCTTTACAGCCGGGCTTCAATTAGCTCCTGATTTCTGACACCGGCTTGTAGTGTTTTGCATCCTCCTATTACGCTTCTATAGTTAAGATTACTCACATGGTTAAAATGGTATGATGATACTATACATGAACCTCATTTTGATCATGTGAGATTTCGGCTTGAGTAGATGAGCATTCTGAATCTATATGCGTTGACGCTGTGCAGTTACCCTGGACATTTAAAACGTTACTGGTCAAGCTATAAGTTTAATTGCTTATTTTGAGCTGGTTGCTAATGCACTTTAACGCAGAGAAAACCGATTTCAGCCCACCAACATTAGAGGCACCTAGTGTGGCAAAAAGGTGAACTTCTCATACCTTTATATCATTTGATAATACACTTAGGGAAGGAGCTCGCAATTGAGGGTTTGACGAAGCTGTCTGTGGAGAAGAACAGTGAAACTACCGATTTAAATGAAGAAAAGAAAATCACTAACAATACTCAGCATAGAATAACCAATTAAGTTTCTCATTTTGCAACTTTAAAAGTTTACTTACCTCTGACACACAGGAGCCCAAGTTATTATTCTCTTCTAAGTTGTTGCTAACTGACTTGCACTTCTGAGGTAGAGGTGAAGCTGCACAAAGCAGCCTTCATAATCACATATGTTATCATCTTTTTATCTTTACATATGAAACAAAGCATCAATAGTGTTCTCTGAAATAACTCATATAGAGCAATGCCTTCGTTCCATGTGAATCATTCATTTGCTGATACCACAGCAGAAGAGTGGGTTGATGCTATCCCATTATGGTCAACAAGCATATCAGTGATATAACTGATTTTTAGTGGATGCCTCTACTGTGGTCAGAGCAAACTTATGTAATACATAATTTCATATGTTTCAATTGTTTGCAATTCAAATCTATTTATTTCAATGCTTACTAACCTGTATTTCCTCCTGCGGCAGCCCTGTAATCCTCTTCTTGAGCTTTGTCTATATTTATCTGGATGACATCTTCAATCCTGGAAGGCCAAGAATAGTAGTTCAGTAAAATATTAATAGGAAGGTTTAGCTATAAAGAACCTTCTTATTGTGGTGCATTAGTAATTGCCTTTGTGATCTTTGATGAGAACACATGTCTGCAATGACTATCAATAAAAGTGCAGGAATGGATCTCTTATGTGTACAAGTTAATAGAAATAACTCTACCTATTATTTTCCTTCGCCAAATTCATATTGCATCCTTCTTGGTGTTCCAATATTGAAGAGAATACCCTTTTGTCCTGGCATATAAAGTAAAGAAAATTAACCACAAGGAAGAAATGAGGCTAAAAGCATTACAAGAGTACAACTTAAGAATCACACATATACACATTGATTAATGCCCAACTGACAAATTAGGATTGTAACATTCAATGGAATTGCTATAAGTTATTAAATGCCAGACAAGCAATCCAGATATGAAATAGACGTGGAACCATCAATTGTGGCACTCTTTTCACCACTTGCAAGTCCAATGTAGACAGACGTCTTACAGTGTCTGTTATTGAGTAACTTGTTTATAGTACTTAATAAACAATTCTTAAGCACAACTGTTATATTCAGGTCGAGATTAAACTTTCTCACCTCTTGATTCATACTTCTAATAGTATCTTGAATCTTCCTCAAAACCGTTCCCAAACTTTCGACTTCAAAATGCAAGCCCTGATCATTAAGTATTTCAACCAAAGTTTAGAAAGCAATAGCACAAATCAGTATTATCTAACTGAAAATTAATCTGAAATGCAAACCTGTTTTTCTGAAACCAAACTCTGTATGACCACATCCTTGGCTGATATAATTTTCTGTAGGTAAGGGTGGTTAAGACAATACATTGATAAGAACCTTTTCCGTTAAAAGAGTGAGCGATATTTGAGAATCAACCAAACAAATGAGTATCAAACACTGGACTGGATATCTCTTCCATTTGTATCTTGTTGCTATTATTAATTTTTGCTGCCTCGAGCTGTGATTCTAGTTCTGAAATGACTTTATCCTTTCTCCGAGTCTCATCTCTATAACTTCTGAGCTCTTTTTCCTGTTCACATATCTTCTCTGCATAACATAGTTCATGCCCCAGTAAATGAATGGGTTACAAATTGTTCTGTTATTAAGTAATACAAACTTAATTCATTAATAAGATGATCAACTTTCAAACATTCAATTTTTGATAGAATGACTAGGGCTGGTTTGATTCTGGCATAGCAAAAATGTAACAATCTTAATATTATATCCCACTGAGTCTTTTCATGGTCAAACCCCAGGGGAGTTGATGTTCATGAAAACAAGTGCGAGAGTCACTGCCTACCCAAGTAACAGCAAGATTAGACAACTACAAGTCAGACATAACATACACAGTCCAAAGCAAATGAATTAATACAGTTGAATAAGAACTTCAGGTTAGTGAGTTACCAATAAATACTTTCTCGAATGTGGAAACAGTGTCCATTTTGCTCTTTAAGCCAGCCACTGGAGAAATGCAAGGCAAGTTAAGAAGAATAACGCATACATAGTCAATGAACTTATTAATGGTCTGTGCTGAAGTTGACAAAAGCATACAGTAAGAGTTCAAAAAGATGCTTGCCTACTTCCTCTTTCTCACTCACAAGGTGTTGCACATCATCCACAACTTTCTTTACAGAAACCGCCTCCTTCTCTATCGAATCAAACAGCAATAGATGTGATTTTATCTTCTCTGATAGGACAGCAATTTGTCTATCTCTGCATTGAATTGCGCGTTTCATTTCACAGGTGGATTCCTGCACAAATGTGACACCAGTGAGCAATGTGTTGCTTGATTAGCACAAATTCACACTTCAATCATAAAAACATTCACAACATTATGCAATAATTCATATAATAGCTCGCGTAAACTTCAGATTTAAGTTCCTGAACTTTTAAGCACACAAAATGTTTCCTCGGTCACACACACACACACACACACACACTGGTACACAGACAAGCGTTAATAATCGGCACGCAAACACAAACCTCATAAGCATTGACAAAAGTCTCCTTAGTTTGAAGCAAGCTGTGAATCGTCGCCTTCAACTCCTTTTGCTTGTTCTCTAGCAAGGAATTGTCATTCTGAAGATAACTAACCTTCACCAAACCAAACCAAAAACAAACAAACACAATCAGAAAGCGAAAGACCGATTCAATCGCTATTATTTCTCACAGACATTTCATCGAACACCTTATCTGCACAATAAAAAATTCTATGCCTAATTGAACTTACCTCCCTCTGGAGTTTCTGCCGGAGCTCGTTGGAGGAAGCTAACTCCGCCTGAAACTCCTGCAACCTCCGGCCGTTTTCTTCGTCGGTTTGCTTCTGTTTCTGCATCCAAACACTCAAAATCGATATGATTCGAACAACAATCAATCAATCTAACACGATTAAAGTGAATTACAGAGCGAATCACCTGAACGAGAAGATGAAGTTGCTCGGTGGCGGAGCGCTCCCTCTCCTGAAAATTCATAAAAGAAATAACGATCAGAGAGAGAGAGAGAAAGATAGGTGGCGACGGCGATGAGAGGTTTCTTACTCGGAGATCTCGGACTTCGGTGATGAGAGTCCGGAGCTGAAGCTTGAATTTGGAGAGTTTGAGCAGCTCCATTTTCTCTTACTGAGAGTTTGAGATTTTCTGAGTTTGATTTTGGGACTCCGGCTTTGTTTCTAATTAATTCAACTTTTCTTTTCGGATTCCCGCCTTCTTTAATTCGCTATGGCGGTTCGAATTTTCTTTTTGGAAGTGGTGAGTGGTGAAACGAAATTTAGTTACTGGATGGTAACTATATATTACAAACTTTTTTATGCTCCGATTTAGTTCTTAACTTTTAGCTTCAAAGTTCAAACCATCGAGTCTCTATTGTACAAGGGTTGTATAGATTTTCAGAAAATCAACTAAATTGAAGAATTTTTAGTCATTGAAAAATATATAAACAAACCGACAACTTCAGTATAAGAAAATTTAATTTTGTTGACACGTACTATTTTGATGATAGAATGGTATTTGTTTGCACGTCTCTTCCAGGCTTGATTGTTTAATCTTATTACACATGGTCCATTCTTAATGTTAATATTTCGTGTTGTTTCGAGAGCTTTGAGACGGTATATCGTATTAATCGTTAAGATTATCAATGTCATTATCGACGATTTTGGATCAGAGGCGGACCTAGTAAGGAGCGCACCCAGCTCCCGCTGGATAACTTTTCAAAGCCCACATGGAAAAAAAATTACCGCTTGGGTAAATATGGTGAAAACCCAAAGCCCAACTTACCCAAAAAAAAACTAGCTATCTAGCAGTACGTATCTCTCGTGCACTCTTCTTCTCTCCATTCTCTCTCTACGTATTTCTGCTCTTCCCTCTTCAGTCTTCTTTTTCTCTTCTTCTTTCTTCATATGATCAATAGTGATCATCTCTCAATCTCTATCTCAATCTCTCAATTCTCTCAAGTCTCAATCTCTTCGTTTTATTTCTTCACATCATCTCTATTCTCTTGGTCTGTTTTTTCTTCATCTCTCACTCTTTCAATCTCTTCATCTAAGCTACATCCACTCTCAATCCTTTTCATCTCAGATACAAATATATTTTTCTTAATCTCTTAATCCTCTATTTTATTCCCAACATAAATTGCATTTTGAAAATCAGATTTGGGCATTTAGGGTTATGATTTGGGAATTGGGGATTTCTCAATTTGGTCTAACTAGGGAATAGGGATAAGGGGTTAAGCTAGGTTTATCAAGAATTTTACCTATTGTTGATGATTTTTTTTCCGCTCACCTAACTTTTAAACCCTAGATCCGCCACTGTTTTGGATATCAATTGATAAGAATCGGTTACCTTATCATCAATAAGAGCTTTGGACTATTTTGCAGCTGGTGTGTGGACATAGAGATCGATCGATCCATAGAATACTGGAGATGGACAGTTGTGTGTTTAAGTCAGTGTCCAAAGTAAATAGGTCGCGCAGAATATGAAAACATGTTGAGGAGAATTCCAAAAGCTTATCGGCATATGTTCCCTATCTGCTTGTCCAATTAGGCTGTCCGGCACTGGTCTATTTGCTTCAATATTTCTTCCAAATAAACATGAGTATATGACTTACAGCTGCTTTCATTCAAAATCTGAATAATTGAGGACCAAGAAGAAGTACAAGCTGCAGGAGAAGCCTCTCCAATCTTCGAATTATTGGTTTCTGAGGGTCCATATATATATAGTAGGGCACTGCCATTGTGTTCTTTAGCAAAAGCCTTCAAACTAACTTGTATGTGGATACTTGCCTAACTGATAAAACTCCAAAAACTATGTAATGAAGTGCAGCTAATTAAGAAAGTGCTGTATAACTTGTTTGCAGTTATTTTATTTTTAGTTTTATTTTGAATTTAGGATATTTTACAGGGTGAAATATGCATTCTGAATTGCTTAACTCACTTGCCTTTAGTAGCCATGATTAGTAAAGGCCCATCATCTGAATACAGCTGATGAGATTAGGTTGAAGAGTGTCTGTAAATGCAACTGTCATGACATCTACGGTTATCAAACCCCATAATTTTCATTCATTTTTTTCGATCTTCCTAAAGTTGGAAAATGTTTTAGCGTCAAAAAATTGCAAAAATATACATACAGCAAATATACAGCTCCATGCACAAAGTCGAGCGTAGTTTACGAGTTCGAGTTGGAGTCTCTCTGAAGATCAACTCGATCGATCATGCCCTTTCCCTTTTCTTAGAGTTCGATCTGCATGATGTATACAAGTTACAAGTATACATATACAAGTACGCACCGGAGAGACGAAGCACTCTTTACTTAATTAGCTGAAAGAGCAGAGAGCAGATAGAGCAAACAATTTGATAGATACGTAGTTCAGCCAAAACCGATCACCGGAGAGTTAGCACAGCACATTGCCATTTCTAGTAGTTTCCCACCGGCCACCAGCCAAATAATGCTCAAACAGGATCGAATTCGATTCCTCCATTACTAGTCTCAGTAAATTTCTTAACCTAATGTTTCCATAAATGTTCTAGGTTATGCACACGAAAGCTTCAACCCCCAAAATAAACACGATGACGACACCACGGTACAAAAGCTAGCTTCCCTTGCTTATTTGCTGGTACCCATATCGATCTGGCGCATACAAACGACAATAAAAAACAGACCACAGTTGCATTCAGCTCTCAATGAAATAGATCCAACTACAACTAGACGGAATTTTCTTATGTATAGCATGGATAACCACACTAGTTTGGTTTCCAAGTTGTACGTGTTTTACTATATTTCTTGATCGAGCAAGAGCGACACAAGCTTTCGACCAAGTGTGTGTGCCTAACCAAATCTGATATATTCCGAGTGGCAAACCGGTTGGCCTGACTTGTGCTTGAAGCTTTCGTCTCATCCATCGCTCTTTGACAATTGAGTATTCCATATACCGAACCATGCCAGATAATCATCAATCGACGTTAGTCTTTGGACTCTACATGAATATCTATGTAGCTAGCTGTTCAACCATGCCATACAGAGCTCCGGCTAATTCCGCAACATATTTGAGAGAAATTTATATTGAATGTAATTATTTGATGCATGTTTTCGTCACGTCTAGGTACATACAGTTTATTCGGCTAGTCTTGCTGAGTAAACAAGTACGTCCTTCTCTTCTATACGTACTACGTCAACTTTGCCATACTTGTACAAACGACGGTGCACCTTAATTACTAATATTTACGTGTAAAATGTGCATGAAGCGGGAATCTTACTTTATTACCCAAAACAATTGCTTGTTTTGTGCATGCTTCCACACAATAACGATTCTATGCGAAAGTTATTTGAAAATGCAATTCCAAGTGGAATATGGGCTAAAGTACCCATAGACATCTTTTTAATTTGGAACTTAATTTTTAGGTGAAGTAGTTTAATAATAATCATGTTACACAATCATATGTTACACACTTACACAGTTACACCCACTAATCTGCCTCAAGCAGTAGTGGTTTAATGGGGACCAACTTTTTTCCGAGTTTTCTTTTATAACAGAACGGGAAAAAAAGCCTTGTATTTGGATTTAATTTTGGAAAAAGAATGTAACAACATTTCCATTTTGGGACGACGGCTTTCATGATCATTGATATATTATACCACTTAACTAATTAGCCAAGGGTGGGCCTCATTGGCAAAGGCTTCCAAATTTTGGTCCTAATTTTCTCCTAACCAAATCTAAAACCATGATTAGTCATGAGATTAATAATTCATTAGACCCATAACACTCATCATTGTCATGACAATCATTGTTAATTAGAAGCACACCCATAAACCACCTTTTCGGTAGATTATAAGATATATAGATAAATCTCCCGCAAGCTTATTTTTTTAAGAATATTATCAATATATTAACATAAAGACTGACATTTTTTTTCACAGTCGAGTACGATCACAAAACCCTAAACATTTTAGCGCTATTATTCGTTTGTTTTCAATGACATAAATAAAAAAACAAAAACCCTAAACATAAAACCTCGAACTACTCCATCCAGGTTTGACATAAATAACAACAAAGCCTCATGCATTTCCTTCCACACTTGAGCTAAACATAAAGACTTGGTATTTCAAACGGGGTAGTACCCTATTTTAGAAAATCGTTGAAATTAAGAAAATCTAACAAAGGAAAAGTAAAATAGGGATTTCAGAAATTCTCGTAGTTTTAGGCATCACTCAAAATATCGCGCGACTCAGTGGTCTGGAACGAGAAGAGAGTACATTGAAATGTTGAATTTGTACTTGGCGCTAGGTAACGAAATGTACACGTGTCGCGGACCTAATTCCCTGCAGAAACACGTATCCTCCACACCGTCAGTTACGTAGACAATATAGTTGACTGAAACAGTGATCTCAATCGACGGTGGAGAAGCGACGGGAAAGGCACATAATAAAAAGAGTGAGAGAGAAGAAAAGAGAGAGACAGAGAAACGCTGGAGGCTCCGAGAAAAGCTCATCCAGTCATCCCCTCACTGAAAGAAGCCGAGTTTCTCAGTGACTTGAGTTGAGCTTCCCGAGGTCGCTGTCGAGCTTACTGTGCAGAAAAAAAAAAATAATAAGACAAAGAAAAAACTTACAGTAGGCACAGTCCAAAGTGAGATCACGCTCCCCACATTTTGGCATTTCCAAATTGAATCCAGCTTGGTTTCTCTTCTTATTTCTAGCCATCGTTTTCGATCCCCGTTGTTATAAAGAGTTTGTGCGCGGGGTCGGGTTACTTTTTATGCAAGTGATAATCTTGAGATTCGTCGTTGGGTAATGGATCCGCCGGTGTCGCTGGTGAATGAATGCTCCTACTCCAACGGCAATGCGGGGTCGTATAATCTCTCGGAGATCTGGCAGTTTCCGATGAGCGGCGGCGGCGGCGGAATGGGGGACTCCGGAGGGCTGCGGAGGCAGAGTTTCGGGCAGTTTGGGGATGTTTCGGGTGCGATTCGGGACGTTTTGGGCGGTGGTGATCCGAATCAGATGAGTTTGGAGCAGAGAACTAGGAAGAGGAGAGATGCTGAGGATGAGTCCTCACCCAAAAGCAGCGGCAACATTGGCGCGGTAATTAATTTTCAATCTCATTTCTTTGCACTATGCACGTGCTGTTCACTGTTGGCTTAATTTTTTCTTTGAGGGTTTATAAATCTTACACATATTTTTGATTGGAATGAAACTGTTGGTTAGGTGCAAAATGGAACTGTCAGTTACTTGGTGTGAATTGTTATACATATGAAATCAATCTGTGAAGCGAGGGTGTTTGTGAAATGATTTTTGTTCTGAATTTTTTGCAGGGTGATTGTGATGGGAAGCGGCATAAAACAGGGGGAAGATGTGGAGATGAAAATCATGAGGCCAAAGCTGAGGTAGAAACAAGTTCAGGGAAGCCTGTGGAGCAGAGTACTACTCAGCCGCCGGATCCGCCTAAGCAGGACTACATCCATGTACGAGCAAGAAGGGGTCAAGCTACTGATAGCCATAGTCTTGCAGAAAGAGTAATCTACTTTCCTTCTCTTTGATCATGTTGTAATGTTTTGAATTTTACAGATTTTTGATTTCGGGGTCTGTGAGGTGCAAGATGGATGGAGATGTATCCAAGAGGCTGTGTATATTTGTTGTTGGATAACATTATTATGGTTACCTAACCATAAATTAGAACATGATTGATCAAGCACCTAAAACATAATACTCATCATGATACTGATTGTGCACAGGCTAGAAGAGAAAAGATTAGCGAAAGGATGAAAATTCTCCAAGATCTGGTCCCTGGTTGTAATAAGGTATGGTATGGCCATTCTTTGAATTTTTGTTCAACTACTTGCCAATTTCAGAGAGCACTCAAGTTAGTTTTTATTTTTATTTTCTATTTTTAAAAGTTGATATCATCAGATCAACTAGTAGTCATCTACTCTGTAACAAATGACAACTAAAGCCGGTGCATCAGCATGTTTAATTTCAGATTTTGTTCAAAATGGTAAAAAAATTCTGATGAAGGCGGTAAATCTTATTCAGGTTATTGGGAAAGCACTGGTGCTTGATGAGATAATCAATTATATCCAATCCTTGCAGCGTCAAGTGGAGGTATATGAGCCTTTGGTTTTTCTTTGTTTTTAGTTGTGGTAATGTTTGCAAGATATATCTTGTTTATCTTTTAAGCTTTATCATTTCCGGGATGTTGCAGTTCCTGTCTATGAAGCTTGAAGCAGTTAATACAAGAATGACCCCTACCATTGAGGTATTTCCATCTAAAGAAGTAAGTAGTATTTGTATACTTGTAAGCCTTATAAGTTGTCAATGTTGTTGGATCACAGTTTCATTCTCCTTTTTCACACTCAAGAGTCTTGCAGGGAACCTATTCTTCCTGCAATTCTTTCTAGTGGCTGACCATTTATCCATACTCATTGTTTCATACAACTTTATCTATGTTTGCTTTTCCCCTCAGTATTTTGACTATTTTCATTATTTGATTTTGTGGAGAACTAGGGTACTTTAAAAGTTGATGCAGTGAAATATCTTTTTTTCTTTCACCCTTTCCTTTTCTTCTAAAGTGGAGAACATTTTTGATGTTGGTTTTCAAACAATATATATCGGTGCCTGGTGAACTTGTAATGAAACTTGCAGACAGCATTACATGTTTTTGGATGTTCTTAGTCTTGGATTGTTAAAGCCGCTTGTGTCCATCGCTCTAATGGACTTAGGTTACTGGTGAAGCTTAGGTTAATTTAAGGAAAACAAATTAAAACCCAAGGGAATATAGACCGGATTAGTGCAAGGTAGAATTTCCTCTTTTTTATGAATTGTCAATTCTCATAAAAGATCAAATTGTCATCTCAGTTTGGTCAACAGACATTCGACGCTGCTGCAATGGCATTCGGTACACAACCTCCAAGGGAATATAGCCGTGGATCTTCACCAGAATGGTTGCATATGCAAGTTGGTGGCGGTTTTGAAAGAACAACATAGCCCCAAAAAATCCTCTTCAATTGGTAATAAAAGTATCAGGGCAATTCATCTTACTTCAGTAGCTGTCAAAGAAAGTATACCACGATATGTCAAATCAAAGGAAGACCTTATTCTCATTTTCTACATCAGGCATGGAGTTATGATAATATCTACGGATCTGCAACTTGGTAACTATACTTCTCCATTAGTTTGTGTTGGGAAATGAACTGTTAACTTCATATATATAGCTGGCTACACATTCTTCTCCATATAATACCCAAACAAGCACAGGGAATGAGTAATGTTCTTGTAGAAGTATGTTGCTTGTTCCATATTTCTGATGCTCATATCTTGTGTAAACATTGTTTTAACATTGATTGCTTATCAAGCTGGAACTACGTTAAATAAAGTATCCTTGCTTTCTGGAAGTCCATATTGATTCACAACAATCTTATGTTTTTCAGTGACTTCAGTTCTATTAACTTAATAAACCACCAAAGTATTGACATTAAAACGTAGATCTTCTGGTGATTTTGTACTATCATATAGTAATTCAAGTAGGTTACATGGATCTTTTGGTGCTTTAGTAATATTGTCTGTAGAAAACTGAATACAAAGTAGCAAAAATAAGGATAAGAGACTACAGTTTTCACTTTAAGCAATAAAGAAGTAACATCAAGGGTATACAAAAGTACATGTTGGCTTCCAAACAAGGTGATGAGAAAGTGCTTGAAGAGAAGTTGTGCCTCAGCCTCCTCACCTTGCCTTCTTCATCTTTGCCATTATCTCGTCCAGACCAAAAGGATCAGCTTCCGTAACATCCTGATCAAACTCAACTGGTCTATCTCTCGGACCTGCTCTCTTAGTAGTTCCTCCAAAGCCTTTGTGTGGTTTGAAGCGATCAGTCTTCATGATCTTATCCAACTGCTCATCAGCACCTCCATAGGTATCAGCATCAACATCCTTCTTCGGCCTGTACAGGCTTAAGAGTGTAGGCTGAGCCATAAACAAGCGCTTCTCGTAGACATTGTACTGGTCATCATTGCCGAACCCCGAGTCCATTCCTGTCTGCTGGTTAAACAGCCTCTGGTCATATATAACCTCTTCCCCACTTCCTGCTCCAACTCCAGTACATGCCATGCCAAGAGCAATTTTCTCACTGATGTCACGATTGCCGTCTCTAGTGACTCTACTTCTCTTATTCTTTGTCAGCCTTCTCTCCCTTTCCCTCTCTTGACGAATCTCATCCCGCTTCAATCTCTCTTCCCTTGTTTCATCAGTATCCTCTCTGAAACTGCAGCAGCAAAATCTGTTCCCTCAGCACGAGCTCTCCGAGCTATATTTCTCAGCTCCTGCTCTCTCGTTTCCCGCTCCTTCTCCTTCCTCTCCATCTGAACTTTTGTTCTCAGATCAAGCTCCTCCTTACACTTCAGGAGTACTGCTACATGCAAAGCGTCATGAAGATGTGCAAAGTTCTCACTAACTTGAACATCTTGAAGTCGTCTCCCATCAACTCCTTCACGTTTGGCCAGTGGGATTGTATACCCTTTCGGGTTCTTGAACTGCGAAATACAAGGCGGAATACTCCATTCCTTCTTATCTGCAAAGCTCACCGGCCTAGGAGGAGAATGTAGCACCGGCACAGGCGGCTCTCCAGAAGCCTTGGGAGTTGGGAACACTTTTGTGCCGAAACTTTGGAGGTTCAAGTGGATCCACAGGCTTCTCCATCATCCTTATAATCCTCTCCTTAGCACCAGAGTTGTATGCCGCAGACGTCTGTACGTGATTGCCTGTCCTTGATTAATTTCGAGTCTTGGGTCTGTTTTGGTTGGCTTTTTGGCTGTGCAGCACTCAGTCTCACATTAACAATCTTCTCAAGAGCGGCTTTTGTTTCTGCTGTGGTTTTCTCAATCTCCTCCTCACTATACTTGTTCTCCTCCTCCTCATTGTCTCTCAAAATTCTAGGCACAAGGTCTTTATGCTTTGAGAACACAGTTCTTTTGGCATTCTCGTTTTGCTTAACAATGGTATCATAGGCAATGTTTCCATAGGCATCAAAAGAAACCGGAAGAGTTTTGGATTGGGGCTTTGAGGACTTGGTGTCCTCCTTGCCCATGCCAAGAGGGTACTGAGGTTTATGAATCTCAGGGAAAGCACCGCCGTCACCCATCCAATACCTTGCTAGGAAGGACTGAAGAAGTCATTGTTGTGTTACTACTGAACCTGTCCTTGAACCATTGATCGTTTGAGTGGTCGTAGTAGGTTGTTGTGGTTGATTTTACAGGTGGAAGACGTTGGAGCAGCAGCCATAGCGATTAAACGTAGGTCGAATTAATGTTTCATGATATATGCATGGATGCTTTTTATACATCGATGTTGTGTTGGGTACGTCAAAGTAGTTCGTTAATCCTATTCCAGATTAAACTAGGAAAGCTGAATTATTATCTTGGATGATCATGGAAATCCCAAGGCTGACGTGAGAACCCTGTTTCGTTTTCACACATGAACAACAATGTTTGATTTGAAATTTTAACTTTTTAAGCGTTCCCAAAATGGTTAGGATATCGGTTTTGTGAGAAATTTTAATAAATAATCACTTTTGGATGTTTGAATTGATTTTTAACTATGTTTTTATAAATTGATTAAAAATGACCATATGAAGGAATCATAAGTCTTAATTACCCTCTAATTTAAATTTGCATTATAAAACAAGATATGTTGGTGAAATGGTGGTGTTATCTTGATTATTGATCATTTGGTCTTCATATTCTTTCATAATCTGGATTCCCCATTCTTTTACTTTCATTTGTGGTGCATATAAAATGAAACAAAGACTTCATCACCACCTTCCATCAATCCCCCAACTTCCTATATGACTCAATCATATTATGTTTTTTTCCTCACTTGGAATGCAATTGAATTACAAGCCATAAATCCATTTCAGAGAGTTATTTGTAAATCTTATCATTACAAGATGATTAAGTAAAAGACCATAACCAACACCTTTTGACTTCACCTAGACAGAGAAGAAGTTGAAGTCTCAATCGAATCCTAAGATTAGGAGAAAGTAAAGGCACCTACCTAATCAAATTAATCAAAATTATTTGAAACTGATCAAAGTAAGTTAAATAGAAAAAGAAGAGATTGAAAATTGTGATAAATATATGAGGGTGATCTCAAAATGTTGAGGCTGGGAGAGAGATCCAGTAAAAACATTTGAACATGGTTGAGAAATAGAGCTAAATTTATGAGGGTATTTGAAACTTTTGATTTTTTATGTGGTTAGGTTTCAATTTTTTGTAAAAAAATGGTTAAAAATCAACTCAACCGAAATGGTTATTTATTAAAATTTCTCATAAAGTTGAGCGCACTCTTTTGATGTGTATTCAAATTCTTTATATCAGGTCTAGTGACTCTAGTGCACACTCTTTTGATGTGGAAAACAATCTTTTGATGTGGATCAAATTGAGAAACTTACCAACACTACCTTGTTAACACCTTTTTTTCAGTTCTTTCAATGTTAATACCTCTTTTTCACTCATTTCCTTCGTTCTTGCTCGTTTGGTGAACCTGTGATCTTCTATTTATTATCAATTTTCATCATGACCCTAGAGACTAGAAGCCTTCTTAAGATCTCTATTCGAAATTTAAGATCTCTCTTGCGCTGTTCTTGTTCTTGGAAAGATATTACGTCACTTGGCCGTCAAAAGAAAATCCTGACATCAAAATGGTGCGGAACAAATCATACTTCTCGTACTTTTCCACCAAATAATGTATAAAACGATACAAATGTGTCTAAACAGTTTTACCCTACCTACTATGAAAAAATGCTGCTCTTAATTAGTTTGTGTATGTACATCGGGGCAAACCCGGAGGAGACAACTACAGCTCCCGAAGACATGAAGCAGATACCAAAGGTGGAACTATATGAATGGAAAAATACATCAACGAAACTAACACTAAGGATATGGCACAACTAATGTACAACTTTTCCTACCCTCACTGTCCAAACAAAAATTTATACAAAAATAATATTTTTCCCTTTCTCAATTTATGTCTTTTTTGTTGTCCTTCTCATGCTGGCTCTCCGAGCAACATCCCATGCCTTTTGAGGGGCATATACACCTACCTGTCTGGCAAAGAATGATTCATATCCAGGTGAGTCGAAAGCAAACCCAGTGTGTTTCGAAATCTCTCGTGGGAGTTGAGCTACAGCGTAGCTCCTCGCCTGGGCAGGGGTGAGGTTGTTTCCAATTTCCAGCAACTCATCCCTGCTCCTACCTTCTGGCTCATCCCTGTGAAGTTCCTGAATTATCTGATAATCGTATGGGGAGAACCATCTTTGCATCCTGTATCCAGATGACAATAGATTAATTCACAAAATGTAGTCAAAACCAGTTCATACCCTCATTTCAGAACCAAACACTGACCAAGTGCAATAAAGATTGCTATTTTCTTACCCTTGGTAAACAAAGTCGCCAAAGAGCGCAACAATGGGGACAAGAAGAAGTGTCATGTAGAAGTACAATGTACTCATCAAGACATATATGACCTGATAAACACTCCTCTGCATTAAGAAAAAAAATGTTAGCATTTTAAAATTTGACGGAAGATTGGAAATCAACAAGGGCAAACTATGATTATTGGACAAGGAACGAAGACCCACCGAACTTTCTACAAAACAGTATATGAAAACGAATATAAACCATAACGCAATGCTTCCTCCAGTGCTAATATAATGCCACCTTGTGATTGAATTACAGTTCATCAGCAGACGCAAGTTGACAGTTACTACAACACAAGTGAATGTCATCGTGCTGATATCCATAAGTCCAAACATCTTGCCAGATGGATCCACGCTTGTATGACTGGAGCTAGTCACAAAATAGAAGAAGACTAAAGATTGGTAAACAGAAAAGAATGCCCACGTTGCCACGACCCTCCATTTGAAGAACATATTTCTTATTCCCTCCTTGTATAGTTCAGGGTACTTCTTGGAAAGGGCTGCACTGACATCCTGATAAAGACCACAAGACAACAACAGTAAATAGACAAATTAATGAATGTAGAGATGAAACAATGACATGCATCTATCCTGTATACATTTACAGAAAAAAGAAAAAAGAAAAAAGAAAAAAAAAAGAAGCATTAATTTAATACAATTCGGCATTATGAAGTAAGAGGGACACAATACCTTGTCAAAAAGCCCAACCATGATCACAGGCAAGGCTGTGAATATGACATTATATAGTGACTGGTACCAATCATCATAAAACCTTTGACCAGAATATCCAGTATAAAAGGTGAACCAAAATTGTGTCAAAGTGAATGTAAGATTCTTGTAAAAGAAGTATGTGATGACCTGAAAAATGCCATAAGACTTGTAAATTTTGCAAAACACATGAGATACAAGTAATCTTCAGAACATGGAACCAAACCTTGCATAATCTGATATAAGACCACCGCCCATGGACAAGCAGTAAATCAGTCAGAAAACGAAACTGCGCAATAGCAAAATCACTAGCCATCACTGCCTGCATCCCTTCTTGCCCACTTATTCCAACACCAACATGAGCAGCTTGGATCATGCTCACATCATTGGCACCATCACCAATGCTGAGTGTTATTTTCTTGGCACCTTTTCTTACCATACTTGTCACCTGACAACAGTAGCAAATCTGAGATGCACAGAAATATATATATATATATATATATAGATTTTTTCTCAGGTGCGGATTTTCGTCCGTTCGCCACCGTACGGCGTCGGTGAGGGCGCGCCTCCACCCCAGCCGACTCCAGCAGCTTCCCCGACCACTTTCCATCCCCAGAGAGTCCACCGAATTCCAGTTTTCCGGCCAGATTGACTTTGTTTGAAGTTTTGGGTGATCTGGCCGGAAAATTGGAATTCGGCGGACTCACCGGGGATGGAAAGTGGTCGGGGAAGCTGCTGGAGTTGGCTGGGTTGGAGGCGCGCCCTGGCGCGGCGCCGTACGGACGAAAATCCGAACCGTAAAACGGTGCGGACGTCCGTAGCAGAGACAGACTGTATATCTATATATGTATATGTATATGTACATACACAGATCTTACTAAACTCATATAGACACAGACACACACACAATATATATATCTATATATATCACTATGCACATTTGTCATCCGTACCCTTGAAAATTAAACTAAATAACCGACATAGTTTAATAAGTTGTATTAGATGTGGCTTTAGGATTCACTATTGATAAACTTCTGCTTTAATAGTCTCAGCAATACTAGGTGTTCTCAGCTATCAAGAATATATACACATACATACATACATACATACACAAACATACATACACGCATACATATAAGGACACAGTTACATAAACATTTTGTGGCTTGCTTGCCAGAAACCATACATCGTGAGGAAATAAGTTATCAACTTTTAATCGGAAGCATTACTCTGAACATCGCCCTTTTTTCATTTCACAATTAAGGCAAAACTTCAAAACATACTTCCGACCAATGGGTTATATGATTAGTATAGAAAGAAAGTAACAAACTTAACTAAGGACCAGCCAGTCACTTGTTTGATTCAAAAAGCAGAGGTTCATACAGCTTTTATGAAAATGCATCTCCTTATGGCTTAAACAGATGATGTAAGGTTTAAATAATACTAGAAAGTTCACCTGTGCTTTCTGTAAAGGAGAAACTCGACAGCAAACAACTGAATTACAATTCAAGCTCAAATTCAGTAGCATCACTCGTAAAGTTGGGTCCAAGGCATACATCAAACACTTGCCATCTATTACAAGTGCTAATTTTGGCCCAGATGCAGTGCGAAGATATTGCTGTGCTTCCTCAAGGCACCTCTTCAGATCTTTCTTCACTTCATCTTTAATGACACGTGCAATTTCCACTTGGTCACCCTAACAGCAGAATCCAGATGAACAAGACCAAATACTGTGTTAGTAAGTAACTTCTATGTTTCTTTTTATAGACTTGGAAGAACAGCAATAGAAAACTCAAGAAACTAGAGGTTTCTGACATATTCTACAAACTAAAAGTTGTAAGAACGGTTGTAAGCTATAGCTCTTAGCTTACCCTGTTCTCAGCTTCCCTGATAACATCAGTTTCTGAGCTGATAATGAACTGTTTCATTTCATTATTGATCAAATTGCATGCTGCAGAAAATATTAAAAATTTAAAAAGATGAATAATAGCATAGAGAAGACAGTTAAAAAAGTAAAAAAAATGACACATTCAAACATGAAAGGGTGAAGGGCAACAAACAAACACCAATTATTAAGATACCACATACCATAAGCTATATTTATTGCTGTTTCCATCTTATCTCCTGTTAGCACCCAAATCTTGATACCAGCTCTAGCAAGAGTCTCTATACAAGCAGGTACTCCTTCCTGAAGCTTGTCTTCAATAGCAGTACATCCAATCAATGTGAGATCAGTCTCAATGAGTTCTGCCACCTTCATTGAATATCAGATTAACTTGCATTATATGATATACAATTTTACTACTTTTCAAGGTAAAAAGAGCTGAGCTACAATTCAAGGTAAAAAAATAATACTAAATAACTTATACAGTCCAGACTGAAACCAGAAAATGGGAAACTTTTAGTATCGAAAAAAGATACCTCATCCAGCTTCTTTTCACGATCCCGTAGAGTGGACTTAGCCTGAATGAATTTCTCATTCCAGCTTTCATACATATCAGGACTTAAATCTTTATAAGCCAGGCAAAGAGTACGTAATCCAGAAGACCCAAATAGTTCCAAGTGTTCCCTTGATACTTTCTTCAGATCGTCTTGGCCATCAGACAATCTCTCATAGATCACGTTATCAGCTCCCTGTTAATAGCAGTTTTGTGATACCATGTTACTTACCGGCCAGCAAACCAGCAATTTCAACCAACATAAAGACTCAATAATCTATTACCTTGCAGTACAAGACAAGCCTGCCATCTGGATAACGGCATACAACAGACTGACGCTTCCTTGTACTAGTTATGCAACAAAAATTGCAATTAATGCATAGGACAAACAACCATGAATCACAAGAGTATTCAAGAACATAGCAGACCTGTTGAACTCGAGGACATTTAGAATCTCGTAAGACACATCTTGGACATCACCAAGTTTCTCAACATGAGATTCTCGAACACATATAGTAGTCGGTGAACGCCTGAGAGAAAGAGAACATACTCCTACTTTAATACAGGCTTCATGCATGCACTTGAAGAAATGGACAAGTACGGTTCACACCCCTAGTGACAATAGGACACAACTGAAGTCCAAACCTGTAAAAGAAGAAACCAAAGTTCTTCGCAGCAATGACCAAAGCAGATTCATCTGGGGATGCAGCTTGATACGTGATCTTATCAGGGGACTCATCACCCTCAGGAAGTACAGTATGGCATATAGCAAGGCATCTGAAAAATTCCTACAAAAGAAAGGTAACTATCAGTATCACAACTTCATATGAATGCTCACAGGAGGCATGAACATAAAAAGTTAGAAGAGACCAAAAGATATGAACTCCTTAAAGCTCTAAAACTATATTGTAAAGATTGAGATATGCACAACTACAAATAACTATCTAAATCCCAAAAATAAGGAAAGGAAAACCATCATGCCCAATAATATACCTGGTACAAGTAACCCCAGATCAAACCAAGTATATATAAGGAAAACCCAAGCTGCTCCTAATAAATATTAAACCTACCTTACAGATATCTGGATTAGGTTCATTTCTCCAAGCTCCCCGCATAAGCTTGGAATCATTGAAGTTAAATCCCTTCTCATGATCTGTATTGGAATTGTACTCCTATAAGAACATTAAAACCATAATTTCATTAATAGGAAGCATGGTCCAATCAAATATTTATTTATACATTAATATTTCTTCTCGCCAGCATCAAATATGAAATCTAGGTACAGTGGCTACACACAGATACATGGGCATTCTTGGGAGAATAAAATATCAACCCCCAGACAAAAGACAAATATTGGCGGATATATCAGTATCTGAGCAGATATTTCACTCTGAGCCAGACTAACAATCTAGTTCATACATACTTAAGCAAGAACAACTGATCAACCAAGTTGGCAATATAGCACAGGCTAACATAAATTTACACATAATTAACTATAGGGTGATTCTAAAAAGACCTCCAAATTTGATATTTAGACCTCTCTTTTTAGTTTTTTCATCAAACTTCCTATTTTACCTTAACTTTTTAAGATTTTTCCCAATTCGCTTACCTCATCTCACATTGAGGAGCTATTCACCTCCAGAGTAGACAAGCCCTAAATTAACAATTCCTCTCAACAAAGATTTAAATTTTACAGACTTGTTTGGCATGTACTGTTAATAAAAAGGGCCACGGCAGAATATATGTAAGATTTGCTATGGGTGCACAAAACAAACCACATGATTCAATCATGAATGCAAACTCTAGCTAGGAAGGAGATTTCAAAATATAGCAATTGGTGTTCTCTATTGTCTCTGTGATTTATAAACTCCTATGTTTAATTCTTAACTAGAGTATTGTTTCTTATGTAAGAGAAAGAGTGTTTTTCCCACCGAGATGAGTTGTTACTTCAATGAAAAGAAAAAGAGAAAAAACAATTTGCCTCATTAATATATGCCAAGTGGAAGTTAATTGCTTCATTCTTTTATGTACTATGGATTTTTTTTCTAGTTATGTGGGTGAATCAATGACAGATGGAAGAATAAGAAAGCAGACACCACCTGGTTGGCAATTCACAAAGAGAGAGAGAAACGTACCTCATTGAGTTTTATACCATTTCTTTGTGCTATTCCTCTTTCTATTTCAGTGATGCCGGTTCCATAGACCTCTCCTCCAATTGAACACTTGAAGAACTCCATCAAGTTTCTTGTTAAAGTTCCAGTTTTATCAGAAAAGATGTATTCCACCTGACCAAATGATAAGAGCATCACCCATGATGAACAGCAGTTATGGTATCAAATTGATAGAGAACTTAATAATACGTTATTCAGTAACATATGAAGAACAATTGTTCTAAAATAATCATGCTGATAAAGATGACGACATACTGATTATGGTAATAGCACAAATATTATGAAGATGAAACATGTCCTCTTAATTACAAAGCCAATAACCATTACCTGTCCAAGTTCCTCATTCAAATTCGAAGTCCTAGCCAATGCAGGGGTATTGCTTTCCATATGGTACATACGCAAATCATTGTTGATATATTGGGTGGACTGAATAAATTTGATCATCTGAAATTGCATGCAAAATTAAATGACTTGAAACATCACAGAAATTATAACATTTAAATATAAATAAATAGGGATCATTTTTATTTTTTTTAAAAGGGCAAATTGTAAAGAAACCTGCCTCGATGGAAACATAAAGAGAGATAGGGATGATTGTCGAGTATAGAGTAATCAAGGTAAGAATCGTCAGCATAAAAACCTACAACACCAACAAATTATAAATACTACAAACCAATTTAATTGAAAAGGAATCCAATACTATCTACAGCAATCATTCCATATGTTTACCACAAAACGGTTATCAGGGTTAAATGAGCTGTATGAGGAGTCCTCTCCTTTTGTTCCACGAAGACCCAAGTAGTAGTACTTGTAGTTGATAAATACACCACTGCAGAATTTCATAAAGCACCAACATCACCATGTGGAACACTCAAAAAAGAATTTGAAGGGGAGAATATGAAGCACAAAAATCACCGTACCTGCCTATGGCTCCAATCAGACACATACAAAAGAGAGTAATAAAAAGGCCAATGATAAGTTTGTCCAGTTTTCTCTCTAATGTACTTCTTTTAGAAGGGACATTCATGCTATTCATCATAACCTGCAATTAAAAATATCAAAATCTCATCAATTGACAAGTATGGACAGATGACAGAATTAACGGAAACATGCATTATAATTAATAAGATATTCTTATACCCACTAACTTTATTATTATAACATTCCAAGGACCAGATATCCTTCAATATGGAAGCATCAAAGGCAAACAACTTAGAGGAAAGTTCAAGTACAGAGATGACAAGAGAATTAATGGAAACATACATTGCAATTAGAAACGACTCAAAATAGCTTCTTATACCCACTAAGTTTACTAAAACATTCAAAGGACCAGATATCCTTGAATATGGAAGTATCAAAGGCAAACAACTTAGAGGAAGGTAAGAGCATGTGTAGTGCCTTAGCAAAGAAGTACTTTTAAGAAAGGAAATCAGAGTCACAACATCTACAGAGACAAAAATACCAATAAACAAAGAAATCCGTCCACTAACTAACATTTATCAAGGATTTGAATACAAATTTGTGGTAAGAAACAACTATAGTCAGTTTTTTATTTCAATACATTTCATTCTTTACTACGAATGTTCCATTTATCAAAATAAATTCTATGATACCTTGGTTTCATGACCTGTAAATACAACAGCCGCAACTATGTACTCTGTGTTCCTGAGGCTGCATCCCTGAAAATAAGTGAGTAAGCCAGGTCAGTTTCACCAATTAAGTACAGTCAAAATCCGAATCAGCATCAAACAAAATACACAACCATATTAGTTCAACAATACAGAGAATCACTGCACTATTATTACACTTAGAAAAACTGTTCAGGCAAACCACATAACAGAACTAATAATATTCTCTATTGCAAACATTCATAAAAGACTACTCTTGTGGGATGCATATGTATATTTGCAGCAAACAGGTGTAGCCATTTCAAAATTACCTTCTAGACAATTTCACCAAGTACAATACAAAAAACGAAAGTAAATTATGAGAAATAAATATCATACACGAAGTAGAAGATGGTTAGGAGAGAGAGGTAGTGTCTGCTTGTCAACAATGAGATTGCCAGTGAAAGTGTACAGTGAATTGTTAGGTTGTTCACACTGCACTTCTCCTGCAATTTGGCATAGAGTATCCATTAAATTGAGACTACACATAAGTTGAGCCATTGATATAAAAACCACCACGTCACATGAGTACTTCAATCACCATCTGACAGACACCAAGTATATCAACGTGCATTTATAAGGACTGTATGATGAGTACATTAACCAGAATACTAAACCTTTAAATTCAGATGCTTTCTCAGGAGTCAAGTAATCCCAAGTCTTTTCCAATGCTTTTCTGATTTTTAAATTAGTTTCCCCGTCCAAATTTGCAGTCTGCAACAAAAGAAATTTTTTTTTCAGCGAAAAGGGGAGAGCCTGTCCAATATATATGAATAAAATATTCACTCTCAACATTGAAAAAGATAAAAGGATCAAAAACCTCAATGTAGCAGACACCATCTGCGTTGGTAGATGCAAGAAAAAGCAGATCCGCTGGGAAGAATGCGTTTTGCTTAATCTATAGCCAAGTGTAAATCAGATTCAATTATAGTGATTAAAATCATCCATCATACCACAGTTTAAAACTATTACCTTACAGAACTGTAAAAGTCTTTATAAAATAAAAATCAAATAAATTTTATAAACAATATAATAAGTAGCAGTGTCCTCACCCTGACAATATCTCCAACTTGTAACCTTTTCCAAGGAATAGTTTCCCACCTTTGATCTTGCAAGACATCCACTGAATTATTATTTATCGTCATATCGTTCAGTCTACGCTTCTGTTTAATGAAATTAAAGAAGAAAGAAACAAGATTAAAACTTGATCTTGGAGAGACAGAAAAGAGAGGATATATATAAATATATAAAGAGAGAGAGAGAGAGAGAGAGAGAGAGATAGATAGATAGAGAGGACATATTGAAATGAAGGCTGCATGTTATTAGTAGCAAGTGTACTCACCCAATCCTCCCATGCTTCCTTTCCAAGAGTAATAAGAAGCACAAAACTTAGGGGTACCACATTGGTTACTGGATGAACGGGACTGCAGATTATAAATACTTGAGTAAACTATGCTAAAGATTGTAAGAGTATTTACTTTAGGTTAAATCAATCATGATCAGCACCAAGCATATTTGTACCACCAAACAAATTTCTTGAAATCAAGAAACAAAAGAAAAGAGAGTGTTCAATTGAAGCAAAAACGGGTGAGCATGATAAAAATTGAGGGCAATGTTACTGCTATACGAGTGTGAAGATGAATTTAAGAAAAATCATAAGATATGAGATCCAAATCTTTGTTTTCTGGAAACAGATAAAAACAAGGTTTCCGTTTGATATGTGCTTCGTTGAAAGCAAGATATTGAACAGCTTAATATACAAGTCTAAAACGTATTATCAGCTTATTAAGATATGATTATGTTAGCATTGTCGCATAACAAAATAATAAATCGACATTCCTCCCCTCCTCCCACCCAAAAAATACACATTTGAGAGAAAAAAATAATATAAATAATACTCTTACATCTGAATTTTTCAATTGAAAGAATCTTGAATAAATCAGAAGAAAGGTATATATGACAGACAAGCAAAGCATCTACTCCAGCCATGTCGTGTTAAATTTTGCCAAGTTCATGTTGTTTTCTTAATAACATCAATTCTGGTCAGGTTGACAAGGTAAAGGTGCTACTTGAGCTTAAATGTTGTTATTCTAGTAAATAAGCTACTTCTCCTTAACAAATCCACATAAGTTATGTACCACATTAGCATACCTGATTGGTGTTGTTGATAAAATTGAGATTCCAAGGAAGTAAAGGTTAGCTACTCGCCTGAACTGTCAGTGAAAAGCACAAAAGTTTCTCAGGACCAAGCAAAAATAAAAGGTTTGCAGGAATAGCTAAAAAGCAAACCAAAGGTTCATCAGAAAGCTAATCAGTTTAACCATTTCCAAGTGCTAAGGCAAGCTAAAATAAACACAATACTTAAACACGTGGCAATTGTCATGTGAAGCCTAACTATCTAAACTTTCAAATTACATTATACATACTGCTTATTATTATTATTTTTTTGTTCTGAGAAATAAGCAATTCATAGTAACACAGAAGAACTAGATTACGGAAGTATAGAATAGACAGGGCCAAAAAAAAAAAAATTAAGAAAAAGAGAAACAGAGAATGATCTTTAAAACATAAAATCAAAGGAGATATAGAGCTTCAACACCAACAATGAAGGGACACTTCTGACTACCTGGTCCAGCATATAATAATGTCCAACATAATCACATTCATCGACAAATAAGTTACCTGTTCAAAGAGTCCTTTAGGCAAAAAAGTAAGGAAGTTGTACTTTGTAGTTGATATAGAATTCCCCTGGAACAATTAGAGCAGGGTAAATCATACTGATTACAACTACATATTACATAATGGAGTCAGATAAAAGCAGTAAATAACAAGACATATGGAAAACCACAGATACCACATATTGACAGACATTGTTAATGTCCACACCAAGAAAATGAATTAAAATTCATATATGTATAACATCTATGAGCGAAATAGAATTAACGGAATCTTAGTTAAGATATGCTCATAAACCCTGGTATATGAGAAAACAGAAAACGCTGTATCATAAACCATAGACAGTAGCATCCAACCTCCAGTACGAAAAACTTTTAACACACAGAAAGAGCGTAGCAAGCACACAGTTCTGGTTGTCAACCAGCTGACTATTAGGCGGAAAAGAGTGGCAGGCAAAACAGGACCCTCCCGAAGCCTCCATAGACAATACTGAGTGGAAACTACAAATTCTAAAACTAAAAAACAATGCAGCTTAAATTTGTTGCCTAGCATTATTTATTTAAACCTTCACCTAAGCATAAAAATTATCCGAAAATCGAAATATCCTCAACACCACAGAAGCAACCAAACCAAATCATATTCCTCTATCCTACGCCTCTCCTTATCAATCCTACAACTCTCAATCTCATCAACCTAACTTCAGTAAACTCCTAAATTTCTACGACGTGCAACAAACCAAAACAAAATCAAACAACTCGGAAATTTCAACGCTTTCTCGTCATTCTTGCCCTAAATTTCCAGCAACCAAACGGAGAACAGTAACGGAAAACAAGAAAACGGAGATATAGAGAGAGAGCACGAACCGCAAATTTGACGGGGAGATTGGCCTCGCGATCATTGCAGTAAATGGTGCGGTTACTCGGCGCTTGAGGCTGGACTCGTCCGAGGCGCACCGTCTGAGTCGTTGTCGCCGACGACGTTCGTTCGAGCGGCGTGAAGTTGCGATTTCCGAGCCTCGATCTCGACGGCCGATTCCACCCGCTCATGTTTTCCCGGCCCGATCCGGACGCAGGCGACGAGTCGTTTCCCGGCGAAGATTCTCCGATCGCGGCTTTCCGATTTCTTTGGTGGTTTAGGACGGACCCGTCTGAAAAACCAGAGAAGTGTGTGCGGATTCAACGCCCTCTCAAAAACCCGTTTTCTTTTTTCTTAATTTTAATTTCAGTTTTTTTCTTATAAACCGCGAATTTGATTTCTTCGGCCGAGTAATTTTCTCGTGCGCGCGTCACTGCGCGTATCTAGAAGCTAATTAAGCAGATGGACTGTTGACGTGACGCGCCAAGGGGGAGCGTGGCCTTTGTGTGTGCGGAATTGTGTAGTAATCGCCCTACGGCGTCGTTTTGTCGTTGATTTGGACACTAAAGGCGGTTGGCAGAGCCGTTTAACACTTTAACTACCCCCTCACGTTTGATTTTTCGCCAAATTAAAGAAATTTTAAGACATACGCGTCGATAACGGAAGAAAACCAAGAGAGCATCTTTAGTACACAAACGTATATGTTTATATACATATATTGACATATATGAATTATCAGAATTAGAGAAAATAATATAGAAACATAATGGTCAAACAGATGAATTATTATAAACAATTAAGATTAGGATTTGTACCCACGTCGAATTGCGGGGTTTCAACGTGTAAGAAGATGGCAAAATTGATATTGGAAAACAACCGAAGGGTAATTCAGTCATTTCATGAAAGTTTCTCAATGACAAAGTTATAATTAAAAAAAAAACAAGAATGAAATCGTCGTTTTAGCCCCAAAGGTAAGAGTTGTAATTAAACAAAAAAACAGAGACAGAACCATCATTTCGGTTCCATAATGGCAGAGTTGTAATTAAACAAAAAAAATGACAAAATCGTCATTTGAACCCCAGAGGTAAGAGTTGTAATTTAACAAAAAAACAAAGACAGAACCGTCATTTCGGTCCCACGGGTACTGTTTAAAGCCGAACCCAGTTTTAGTATACAGTATAAATTATGCATATAAAAATTTTCAAGAAAAACAAATGTATAACAAAAAAAGGCGCTCTTAAAATCAGAGGAGTTTAAGCCTTTGAATTTTATTGTTAGGAGAAGAATACAACCGACTCAGTAAAAGTCATGTATCACACCCACAAATACAACCAACTCAAAGATAGAAAGACGAGAGAGAAAGCACTAGGAAGAAAGAAACGAAGTAATGGCGATCATGATGTAACCATATTCTTTGTTCACTTTCTCTAATTTCTTGTGCCATTGGCAATCCTTCATCTTCACCATCTCTAGTTGCAGAAATGCAATCATCTTGTTCAATACCGGAGGTGAAGTCAGCTTCTTCATCATCAAAAGAGCCGAAGAACTTGGCCAGTTTTTCTGAAAGGGATTGATGGCTTTCTTTCAGTGACTCTTCGTCCCCCTCGTAATCATCATCACCTTCATACACCAAATGAATCCCCCACTTCTTCAGCTCCACCCCTTTCACACAAGGTGGCTCTCTCCTTTCTACATGTATCGTATAACCATCCTTCAATTGGAATACCAAAGGTTGATTATTTCGATACTTGCACAAGTAAAATTGATCTTCATTTGTATTGGGGACTCCAGATAAGGCCAACGCTGATGTGAAGGTAGGAGAATTCAGTATGAGGATCTTTGCTTGAATATCTACCACAGCAGGGAGTTCTTCTCGTAGGTCATCTGGTATTTGATGGTTGAGAGAAACTACAACACCTATAATCAATTCTTTAAGAACGCGGTTTTTCCGTCCTGAGAATGTAATCACATCTTTAGAAAACCAGTCTGGTATCTTGCTTCCAGGCATGCTAAGACTCCGAATTCTCCTCAAGTGGCTCTGCAATATAATTTAAAATTATAAAATAAAATAAAAATTAAACCTTCTGGAAAACTCAGCATGTTTATACAAGGAAATTTATAAGCCATTTATGTGTATAGTGAGACAGATAGAGAGATGACCTTTTTTGCGAGTCTTTTCTTAACAACTGACGAGCAAGCGTTGCAACCAGTCATAAAGAGACTCGTCAAGGAATTCAAGCATTCAAGACCTGGAATATCCTCAACTTTCGCACAATTTGTAAGGTTCAGCTCAGTCAAGTTTTCCAGGTTGGAAACATCAGAGATACGTTCTAATGCAGTACAGTTTGCAATGTCCACCGTTTTCAAACTTGAAGGAAGCGGAGGCAGAGACCTGAGCTTTTTACAATGAGGCAATAAAAGTTTTTGGAGCACGGACATGCCACTCAGGCTGGCTGGAAGGCGGCAGAAACTATTACGGCTGAGATTCAAAGTTTCAAGTGATGATAACTTCTCGAAATCATCAGAAATTTCACCAGATATATTACAAGCACGAGCATCCAGTTCATACAGCAGGGACAGATTTGAGAAAGAAGCTGGAAGTATAAAGTTTTCTTCTATATGTTTCCCATTTTGAGGCTTCTTCGCCATGCTCAAAACCATCAAACTAGAAAGCATTCCAAAGCTTTCGGGTAGTTCTGTCACTGCTGCTTCCCTCATCTGCAATCGGTTCAAGGACTTTAACTGTCCTATTGATGTTGGGAGCTTGCGGAACTGTTTGCACCCGTTCAACTGTAACATGGTAAGATTTTCCAGCATCCCTATGGATTCAGGCAACTCGGTGATATCTGCTGCAGTAATGATTATAGAAGTTAGTGCCCTCACGCTTCCAATTGATTCTGGTAATGATCTAAGAAATTTACATTTCCTTAGCTCAAGCTTCTCAAGTGTTTTCAAGGCACTAATCTCTTGTGGAAGACCTGTGATTGATGTCTCATCTATCTTTAACACAACCAGTGATTTTAGTCCTCCAATGGAATCTGGTAGTGCTTGCAGAAAATGACCATGTCCTACTGATAATTCCTTCAAGTTTGATAATAAACCAAAACTCAATGGCAGTTCTTCAATTGGAGTACCGTAAGTAAAAAATTCCATTAAGTTATTGAGGTTACCAAGGGAGTTAGGAATAGTGGTCAGTGAACTACACCAGAACAAACTTAGTATCTCAAGGTTTGCCAAAGAGCCAATGGAATCAGGTAGCTTTTCCAAACCGGATTCATTAAGGGAGATCTCCTTCAAAGAACACAGCTTACTAATCTCCTCAGGTAGCCCTTTCAGGGCTCTGCACCGGTTCAAGCTGAGCTTTTCAAGTTTTGTGAGATGGAATATAGTTTCGGGTAGACTTTCAATAGAAGTTTCATCAAGGACAAATTCTTTTAGTGATACCATGCTTCCGATGTTTTTTGGCAGTCTTTTCAATTGTGAGCAACCATAAAGGTTTAGGTTCTCAAGTTTTCTCAGGCCGGAGACATCACTTGGAAGTTCAACCAGGTTTACACACCCTTCCAAGTTCAAGTAGACTAATGTATTCAAATTCCCAATCGAATCATGGAGCTTGATTAGTCCAACACAATTCTTAAGAATAAGCTTTTCCAAGGCATGATTCCCTGATAAATCAGGAATAGCAGTTAGAGAACTGCAGCCACTTAGATTCAGGAACATCAATTTCTCAGCCACCTGGAAAATGGTATAGTTACTATCAAATACCAGCACAAATAATAACCAAACTACACTAAATGGTACCTGCAAACTAGAAATGAAACTATAAGGTTCACTAAGAAAATACTGAAAGTGAAATGTTTAGAAGTATAGTGAAGACTGGAGATCAGTCATGTACACCTCTTGCTTCTCAGAATAATGGTGAAAATGATGCTGGTCGGATAAGGGAAGCCTACCTTATTCTTGTTACCACTGCACAATCTTTCCACTTTGCTCCTTGAAAGATCAAGGCCAGCAAGTCCTTGAAGGAAAAGAACAGAAGGAAGAGATTTCAGAGGACAACCTTTCCATTGTAACCACTTCAATTCAGAAGGAAGAAATTTGAAGCTCCCTTCCAAATTCACATAATTCATCTGAAGTAGCCTAAGATTGACCATAGCTCCAAAGGGTTTAGAGTGAATTGTAATCCGACTCTTTTTCTCTGCTTGATTTTGAAGATATACTTTGTATCTTTCCTTTAAGTATGTAATAGCAGAGGTAAAATTGGGGCTACTCTGAAAGTTGTTCCAAGAAATTTTGTCGCCGGTTAGATCCTTTGGACCATTCAATTTCCATTCAGTGTCTAGGTCCTCTAGGACTATGCCTTGTATACATCTTGTCCCCTATTGTGAATCAAGGTATAAAATTATATATAAGAAGTTGATTGAAGACAAGCACAAAAAAAAAAAAAAACAGATGCATCATATATTTATTTGGCAGGAGCTATGTTAATCTGTCTCTACAATCAGTTTAGGGCATCTGGTGAAATGAAAGCACATAGATATACATCAATTTGTGAGAACGACCCTTACTACATGGCAATCAGTGTTCAACGAAATTTAAAAAAAAAAAAAAAACAAAAGAAACTAATGAAAGGCTCTCAAATATATCTAAACATACCAAGAATTTGCATAAAAGGAATGTAGAAAGATTATTATATGCTGGAATATGTACCTTATCATCCTTGAAGACATTAATAATTTATCATGCTCCCACAGTCTACTACGCATGCCAGGATCCAAAAGGTTTTCGTGTATCACGATTTGTCTTCCCATGTCCCTAACTTGATCGTGCATCCACAATGTAGTGTCTTCTGTAATCTTAATAAGTGATTTTGCAGTGAGGACACCAATTGCTATCTCACCATCAAACCCACAGCTCCTCCAATATGTCAATTGCATCTTCT